>NC_138777.1:121596937-121861937 GCF_965119305.1 Pelophylax lessonae | reverse complement strand
TAGAAGAATAACAGCCTGTGTGATATACCATTAATGATTTAAAGAAAAGGCAGTTTTTGGATCATTTATATATTTAGTATATAAAAGGCCAACGTTATGTCCTTTTTGTCCTATTTTTCTTTTTTTTGGCACCTTATGAAAACATTGAATTTGAGGCTCCCCACTCTGCAGGTACCTAGTGTAAAATAGAAAGGGCCTAGTAGAAGTATGCCTACTGTATATTATTGATTCAGCTTCTTTCTATATTAAAAGAGGAGTAGAAAATACTCAAATAAAGACAGGTCAGGATTTAAACAGAATTTTACCTTTGATGTAATTATGTATTAAAAGTTGATGAATGATTTATTCAGGTGTTGTCAAAAAAGTCCATTATAATAAAAGTACAGTATATTATAATACCTATGTACCGTATATTGTACTACATGGCTCAAAATTTCAAGTCCTGAGCTACTAGCCAGGCCTTAAGGGTTACTCGTCTCCAGTTACCTCACCAAACCCCTACCCTCCCCCACCCCTAATTCCATCCCTAAACATGTCCTCATAAATTATCTCATAAAATGACACTGTTAAATATTTTTTCTTTAATGCAGAAGTTACAAAAATAAATATTAATAACAACTTTATCAGTGCCCATCAGTGCAGCCTCATCAATGAAGCTTATAAGTGCCGCCTCATCAGTGCCCATCAGTGAAACCTAACCGGTGCCCATCAGTGCAGCCTGATCAGTGTCCATGAATGCAGCCTCACCAGTGCCCACCAATGCAGCCTCACCAGTGCCCATCAATGCAACCTCACCTGTGCCCATCAATGCAGCCTCATCAGTGTTCATCAATGCCCCCTCACCAGTGCTCATAACTGCAGCCTCACCAGTGACCATCAATGCAACCTCGCCAGAGCCCATCAATACAGCCTCAACTGTGCCCATTTTTGCCGCCTGATCAGTGCCCATCAATGCAGCCTCCCCTTGCCTATTAATGCAGCCTCCCCTGTGCCCACCTATGCAGCCTCCCCTGTGCCCATAAATGCTGCCTCACCTGTGCCCATTAAGCAGCCTCACCTGTGCCCATCAATGCAACCTCACCTGTGTACATCAATGCAGCCTCACCTGTGTCCATCAATGCCCCCTCTCCAGTGCCCATGAATGCAGCCTCACCAGTGTCCAGAAAATGCAACCTCACCTGTGTCCATCAATTCAGCCTGATCAGTGCTGAAAAATGCCTCCTCACCTGTGCTCATAGATGCAGCCCAATGTGTGCCACTCAATGCAGCCTCACCTGTGCCCATCAATGCAACCTCACCTGTGCTCGTCAATGCAGCCTCACCTGTGCCAATCAAGGCAACCTGACCAGTGCAGGGGAAGAGAGAGGAGAGGAAGAGGAAAGCCAGCCGGATAATCACAGTGCGGGGATCGCTCCGCTGTAACAGCTATCATTTGAATTGCCGGGTGCTTGCCATCACACACAGTCCTGCCTCTTGGATTGGCTCCTATGATAGACGTCACATTTCCCGGCATTGGACCAGTGTTCTGTCTATCAACGGAGCCGGGCCAGGAGGCAGTGCTGTGTGTGATGGCAAGCGCCCAGCAATTCAATTGAAAGCTGTTACAGCAGGGCAATCCCCTCCCTGTGATTATCCGGCCGGCTTTTCTCTTCCTCTCCTTTCTCTTCCTCTGGGCAATTGCTGGGAGAACGGCTCTCGAGGCAGCCCCAAACTCGCCCTCAATCATTTTCCACTCGCAAAATGCGAGCAGGCGAGTGGAAAATTTGAGGACTGTTGTACTATGTCTATAGCATATGTTTGTAACGCTCCTGCGTTTTTGTAGTAGGCTGGATATGCAGCTGCAAAATCTCCACTCAGTAGTCATGTAGAGATGTGTTGAATAACCAGATCCAACTCTCCAGACTCATCACTGTGGGCCTGTCAGCTTCAACATACAGAAATATACACACTCAATAAGATGTTCCTGGAGTGGTGGAATGTATATGACAGTATGAAGGTGTTGTGCTGAAGGGACAGGTGTGAACAGTTATAGAGATGGTAAGTACTTGATAGGTTTGTTCAGGAGAGTACTAGATGGTATTAGGTAGAGTGCAGATAGGTTAGTAATCGAGTATGGTGACAGGTGGTAAGGACAGCAGATGACAATTACAGGATAGACTAACCCAGTGCAAGGATAGATGGTAGTAGACTTAAGAACTAGCAATCTATGTAGCAGTGCAGATGATAGATGTTAGTAGACTTAAGAGCAAGCAATCTATGTAACAACAGTGCAGATGATAGATGGTAGTAGACTCAAGATCTAGCAATCTATGCAACAGTGCAGATGATAGATAGTGTAAGTAGGTTATGGAGGATTCCCCTGTGGGGTACTTATCACTAGTAAATGTTAGTAGTAGAGGGGTCCAGTAGAGAGGGGAAGATCCGGTAGCGAGATACAGGGATCAGTAGCGAGGTTCCGGTCTGCTCCAGGTAGAAGCAACCAGCTGGAGGTTCCGACAGCAAGACAGGCTTGAAAGCATGTGGATACACAAGGCAGGTTGAAAGAACGATGTGAGTGAGAACGCCGGCGGTTGAAATAGCCGCTCTGCGGCGCTCAGCGATGACATCATCTGTCTTAAAGGTGTATGCGTACCACCTAGTAGGAAAGGTGGGACGCATATTTGGAAGGAAATAGATTATTAAGGGTACCAGAGGTACCAGAATCTTACAGTACCCCCCCCCCTTAAGGCCGGCTCCGGAAGGCCTATAGCACTGGTTTCTCTGGGTATTTCAAGTGAAACCTTCGTATAAGCCTAGGTGCATGAACATCAGAGGTATCCAACCAGGTGTCGTCTTGGGGTTCATAGTTCTTCCATCTTATGAGATACTGGAGTCTTCCTCTATGGATGCGAGAATCCAAAATCTCTTTGATCTCATATTCTTCTCCGCCTTCAACTTGTATTGGAGGTGGAGGTAAGATGGTAGGCCTTATTCCTTGGTTAGGAACATGGGGCTTCAGTAGCGACACATGGAAGATGGGATGGATCTTAAGATCTGCTGGTAAGGTGAGCTGTACTGCAGCTTTTCCAATAAGTTTCTTAATTGGGAAGGGTCCCAAAAATAGAGGTCCAAGTTTTTTGCTAGGGATTTTTAATCTTAAGTTTCTTGTTGATAGCCAAACAAGGTCCCCAATAGCATACTGAGGAGAAGGTCTTCTACGAAGGTCGTAGTACCTTTTTTGTTGACTATGAGCGTGTGATATAGTGGTATTGAGTAAACCCAGAGAGTCTTTTATTTGGGTAAGGTAATCCGAGGCTACTGGGTTACTTGATGGCAGGATGCGTGGTGGAAGAAGAGTGGGATGAAACCCATAATTCAAGTAGAACGGACTTTGCTTAGTAGTACTGTGGGTTGCATTGTTGTAAGCAAATTCCGCCAGAGGGAGGAGATCCACCCAATCATCCTGTAGGTATGATGTATAGCAACGTAGATATTGCTCAATGCACTGGTTGACTCTTTCAGTCTGTCCGTTGGTCTGAGGATGGTAGGGAGAAGTGAGCTTTCGCTCAATCCGTAATATTTGACAAAGTGCTTGCCAAAATTTAGAGATGAACTGTGAACCACGGTCGGACAAAAGAGTCTTTGGAATTCCATGCAACTTGAACACATGTTTCATCAGTAGTTCCGCTGTTTGTTTAGACGAAGGTAGTCTACGGATAGCAATGAAATGTGCCATCTTTGTCAAGTGGTCCACTGACACTAGAATGGTATTAAATCCCTTAGAAGGTGGTAGTTCTTGGTGCGCATAGTAGGGGGTATGTAAAGTTTGTCGTTGTAATAGAGGAAGCCTTCTGCATCAGTACTCAGTTGTGGTGGAGGTGAATCCAATCCTATACTGTGCAAAATCTCTTCCTTCAAGGAACGGACAACACCAATAATACGTTCATAGGGTATTATGGGAATGGAAAGGATTTCGGCGCAGTTATCTTCGATTAATCGTGATAGCGCATCCGCTTTTTTATTTTTGTCTGCAGGCGTGTAGGTCACTAGGAAGTTGAATCTTAGGAAGAATAATGACCATCGTACCTGTCGGTGGGAGAGAGTTTTGCTAGTCTGGAGGTATTGAAGGTTTTTATGATCTGTATATATGAGTATTGGTAACTGGGTACCTTCGAGTAGATGTCGCCAATTCTCCAGTGCCAGTTTTATGGCAAGTAACTCCTTTTCACCTACTGGGTAGTTCACCTCTGGGCTGATTAGTGATTTTGAAAAGAAAGCAACTGGGTAGAGTGGTGAAGTATTTGTTGGTCGTTGGGAGAGAACTGCTCCTACTGCCATATTTGACGCATCTACCTCCAGAATATATTGGAGGGATGGGTCTGGATGGTGTAGTATGGGAGCAGAGGTAAAGCTTGATTTTAACAAGCAGAAAGCTTGATTCGCTTCTTCTGACCATTTGAATGGTTTCTTTATACTTGTCAGTTGTGTGAGAGGTCTCACAATAGCGGAAAAGTTCTTTATGAACTTCCTATAGAAGTTGGAGAATCCAAGGAATCGCTGTAATGCCTTACGAGTTGTTGGTATAGGCCAGTCCAGAATACAGGATATCTTGCTCATATCCATCTTAATTCCAGTTTTGGATATGATGTATCCTAGAAATAATATTTCTTCCTTATGAAATAAGCATTTTTTTAATTTCACGTATAGATTGTGTGAGAGTAATCTGGATAACACAAGTCTTACATGTTTTATATGTTCAGGCATAGATCGCGAATAGATAAGTATATCGTCCAGGTATACTACGACACAGACATCAAGTAAGTCTCTAAAGATGTCGTTTATGAACCTTTGGAAGGCTGCGGGAGCATTACACAACCCGAATGGCATCACAAGATATTCGAATAATCCGTATCTGGTTCTGAATGCTGTTTTCCACTCATCTCCGTCACGGATTCGGATTAGGTTGTATGCCCCTTTCAGGTCTAATTTAGAGAAGTAAGTAGCCCCACGCACTTGTTCAATGAGTTCAGGGATGAGCGGCAAAGGATAGCGATCCTTTATCGTAATCGTGTTTAATTGCCTATAATCGATAATAGGCCTAAGACTGGAATCCTTATTGCGGACAAAGAAAAGTCCTGCAGCTGTGGAAGAAGTAGAGGGTCTAATGAACCCTTTTTTCAAATTCTCATCCAAGTATTCCTTGAGATGAGAAAGTTCATCCTGTGAAAGGGGATAAACATGACCGAAAGGCAATTTGCTGTTAGGGAGTAGATCGATAGTGCAATCATAATCCCTATGGGGAGGCAACACTTGAGCATTTTTCTCAAGGAATACTTCGGACAGATCCTGATAGCATAGTGGTGCAATCTCATCTGACACCACAGACAGGATCTTTCCATAAGATGGGAGGTTACACGTAATCTCACAATAGTGAGAAGGGAAGGCCAAAGTCCGTCTTTTCCAATCTATGATTGGTTGGTGTGTGTGTAACCAGGGAAGTCCCAAAATAATGGAAAAATGGGGTGAGGATAGTATATCAAAGGTGATGGTCTCCACATGAGACTCGTTGGCAGTGGCAAGGAGTGCCTGTGTCTGGTTGGTGATTGGACCAGAAGACAATGGAATACCGTTAATGAAACTAACAGAAACAGGTTTAAGCTTTGAAATAATAGGTATTTTATTTAAGGTAACAAAACGTGTATCAATATAGTTTCCACAAGATCCAGTGTCGATCATAGCCTTGGTGGTGATCCTAGTCTGGTCCCACTGTAATGTTAAATGAACAAAAAGATAGGGGTTAGAAAAGGAAGTCGTTAATCCTCCTAGCAAGACATGTGAACACTCACCCTCTTTTTTGCGGACAAGGGGACAGACGCATATCAAATGATCCGGGGATGCGCAGTACATGCAGAGATTTCTGGATCTCCTTCTGGATCGTTCAGTAGTTGATAAAGGTGGGCGTATAGTTCCTACCTCCATGGGAGTAGGGTCAACGGCCGCAATCTGAGAAGGACTAGTTAATGGCATTCCCATTTTTTCAGCCCTTCTTTCTCGTAGTCGTCTTTCGATGTTGATACTAAGTTGTATCAAGGCATCCAAGGTGCCAGGTAAATCCGCTCGGGCGAGCTCGTCTTTAACAGCTTCTGATAACCCGAATCTGAATTGAGTTCGCAGAGATGTATCATTCCACCCTGAATCAAGGGTCCATCTTTTGAACTCTGCTACAAAGTCTTCTACAGGTCTCCTTCCTTGTTTTAAAGCCCTTAATTGAATATCAGCAGTACTCTGCCTATTGGGGTCTTCATATAAACTAGCGAGTTCTGCTAGAAATAAGGAATAGGAGTTGAGAATCTGATAATTTTTCTCAAAGAGAGAGTCTGCCCAGGCCCGGGGATCACCCGTTAAGTATGAAATAGTGGTACAGACTTTAATCTGATCAGTAGAGTATGTACGAGGTTTTAACAAAAAAAGCAATTGACATGCGTTTTTGAATTCACAAAATTTTTTTCCGATCACCTGTAAACACTAGGGGAGGGTTTATTTTAGGTTCAGGGGGCTGAACAGTAGTAAGCCGTGAGAGACGGGTTACCTGCTGCGTCAGAGTCTGATTCTCTTCTTTTACTTCAGTAAGAGCAAGTATTAACGCATTTACTTGTTGTGTTAATTGTGTCACTTGAGTCGGTAATTCTGCTGAATACATTTTTTTTTCTGGTTCGTTCAATCTGTAACGCTCCTGCATTTTTTGCAGTAGGCTGGATATGCAGCTGCAAAATCTCCACTCAGTAGTCATGTAGAGATGTGTTGAATAACCAGATCCAACTCTCCAGACTCATCACTGTGGGCCTGTCAGCTTCAACATACAGAAATATACACACTCAATAAGATGTTCCTGGAGTGGTGGAATGTATATGACAGTATGAAGGTGTTGTGCTGAAGGGACAGGTGTGAACAGTGATAGAGATGGTAAGTACTTGATAGGTTTGTTCAGGAGAGTACTAGATGGTATTAGGTAGAGTGCAGATAGGTTAGTAATCGAGTATGGTGACAGGTGGTAAGGACAGCAGATGACAATTACAGGATAGACTAACCCAGTGCAAGGATAGATGGTAGTAGACTTAAGAACTAGCAATCTATGTAGCAGTGCAGATGATAGATGGTAGTAGACTTAAGAGCAAGCAATCTATGTAACAGTGCAGATGATAGATGGTAGTAGACTCAAGAGCTAGCAATCTATGCAACAGTGCAGATGATAGATAGTGTAAGTAGGTTATGGAGGATTCCCCTGTGGGGTACTTATCACTAGTAAATGTTAGTAGTAGAGGGGTCCAGTAGAGAGGGGAAGATCCGGTAGCGAGATACAGGGATCAGTAGCGAGGTTCCGGTCTGCTCCAGGTAGAAGCAACCAGCTGGAGGTTCCGACAGCAAGACAGGCTTGAAAGCATGTGGATACACAAGGCAGGTTGAACGAACGATGTGAGTGAGAACGCCGGCGGTTGAAATAGCCGCTCTGCGGGGCTCAGCGATGACATCATCTGTCTTAAAGGTGTATCCGTACCACCTAGTAGGAAAGGTGGGACGCATATTTGGAAGGAAATAGATTATTAAGGGTACCAGAGGTACCAGAATCGTACAATGTTGTTCTATGTGTCACATATGACTGATTACATCTATATAATCAGAAGCATTGTATTGCATTGCATTGGGCAAAGCATTGCAGGTGATTAGGACCGTTTCATGTAGAGCAAAATTTTTGGGAAGCCTGGGCTCCAGTATATGATTTGGTCTCCGATCCCCTCTTTGCTGACCTTCAGGGATCCTGTGGAAATCTTGCTTTTATTTATTAGAACAAGGTCCAAAGAATTATTGGCATGGCATTTCCAGACCCTTTCACATCATTACTCTAATAAGGACTTATTATTGTAAAAAGGGCATAATAAAGATATATATAACCTCCTTAACAGGGCAGAGATTGTATAGGGGACAGAAAGTCCCATCCTATAATCACCTTCTTCCCTGACTAATAAGTAAAAGCACGATTCCCACTAGATCCCAATCAGGCTGCTGACCCAAAGTGCAGGTTCACTTGTGAACTACTAAGATAAGAAGTTATTTTGCAAATTGCATTCAAGAAAAGCAAATGTCTCTAATCAAGAAGATTTTAAGAAAGTTGAGGGTGTGGGCCATCTGTGTTTTTTGGGGGCACTAGAAAAAAAATTTGCATGTCTATTGAAAGATCTGTTTTAATGATTTGGACATGAACATGCTGCCTTACTGCAATGTAGGTACTTTGTAATAAGGCAGCATGTTCATGTCAAAATCATTAAAACAGATTGCGCAGATTGCAGAATGCACAATAACGTGCATGCAGAAAGGCACTGCAAATTTCTGGTTTAGGGTTAATAGAACAGCAAACCAAATTGTAATTTATATTGAAAGACTAGATCTTTTATTGCGGTTTGTATGTTAGAAGCTGTTTTGCAGATCCTATTAAGCTAGCCATACACTAGTAGAATTTCATTAAAAAATATTTGTTTTAAAAATCTTTGGTTGATTTTCTAATCAATAGTGGGATTTTCGACCACAGTGGCAATACAATTTGAAGCAGCAGGATGGAAAAATGTTTTCTTGAATTACCATATTTTTAACAGGGAATATGGTTTTCATTCAGGAAAGTGCATTCACTCCAAAATCAAATGTTAAAAGCATTATACCCCTAAGGAAACCACGTGACCCTGTGGCATAATGCAGAGCTGGCCCAAGACATTGTGCTGCCTGGGTCCATAAATTAAATGCTGCCCCCCCCCCCACCCACCCATAAACAATTTATGCCCACCAAAAGGCCCCCACATCCATTATTTTATATCATGATAATAAAAAAGGAAATTACATTTATCAGGAAGTCAGATTTACACGCAACAGCACCTTGTCTATATGCAAAATTATATGACATATCATTATGTTCAATTCCAAGGGGTGGGCTAGGGCAGTATAGGGGCAGGCTAGGGTAGTATATAGACAGGCTAGGGTAGTATATGGGCAGGCTAGGGTATTATAGGGGCAGACTAGGGTATTATATATAGAGGCTAGGGAAGTAAATGGACAGGCTAGGGCAGTATAGGGGCAGGCTAGGGTAGTATATGAACAGGCTAGGATAGTATAAGGACAGACTATGGTAGTATATGGATAGGTTAGGGTAGTATATAGACAGGCTAGGATAGTATAGGGATGGGTTAGGGTAGTATAGGGGCTGGCTCGGTTACTATAATGGCAAGGTAGGGCTGTATAGTGATTTTTGAGGATGACAGGTTATGCAACATTTGACCATCCAGCAGATCAGCAGCCACTACTAGAAAACAATTATGGTCAGAGACTGTAGACATGGCACATGGGATGATCAGAGACAGCAGACATGGCACATGGGATGGTCAGAGACTGTGAACATGGCATGTGGGATGGTCAGAGACTGCGGAGATGGCACATGGTTTGGTCAGAGACTGCGGAAATGGCCCATGGGATGGTCAGAGACTGCGGATATGGCAGGTGGGATGGTGAGACTGTTGACATGGCCCATGGGATGGTCAGAGACTCAAGACATGGCACGTGGGATTGTCAGAAATTGTGGACAGGGCACATGGGATGGTCAGAGACTGTGGACATGGCACATGGATGGTCAGAGACTGTGGACATGGCACATGGGATAGTCAGAGACTGCAAACATGGCACATGGTATGATCAGAGACTGCAGACATGGCAGGTGGGATGAGCAAAAACTGTGGATATGGCACGTGGGATGGCCAGAGACTGCGGACATGGCACCTGGGATGGTCAGAGACTATGGACATAGCATGTGGGATGGTCAGAGGCTGCAGTCATGTCACAAGAGACAGTCAGAGACTGCAGACATGGCCCGTGGGATGGTCAGAGACTATGAACATGGCACGTGGGATGGTCAGAGACTGCAGACATGGCACGTTGGACGGTCAAAGACTGCAGACATGGCATGTGTGATGGTAAGAGACTTCAGACATGGCCCGTGGAACGGTCAGAGACTGTAGGAAACGGCACATGAGATTGTCAGAAATTGCGGACGTGGCAAATGGGATGGTGAGAGACTGCGGATATGGCACGTGATGGTCAGAGACTGCGGATATGGCACATGGGATGGTCAGAGACTGCGGACATGGCAGGAGAGACAGTCAGAGACTGCGGACATGGCACGTGGTATGATCAGAGACTGCTGACATAGCAGGTGGGATGGTCAGAAACTGCAGACATGGCACATGGGATGGTAAGAGACTGCGGACATGGCACGTAGAATGGTCAGAGACTGAGGACATGGCTCATAGAATTGTCATAAAGCTAAAAGCAGCATAGATCTTGCTTACCCTAAATTGTCTTGGATCTTTAAGGTCACAACATTTGTTCCTTTCGGTTTGAACGTTGACATAGACATTAATGCCTTTATTAATAATTCCTAGGATATGTGTATGGGTAATTGGATATGTGAACTCAATCTGAACTGTGTGGTTTCATTATAATATTTAATTTATAATTTTTGCTGTGCCAGACAAATTTGGATATTTTAGCAATAATGATTAGCCCTTTATCATATAATTATTATATCTTTTTCTCTTTCAATTGATATGTTGGTTGGGAATATTTTAGTACATTAATTCTCCCTCTGCTGGCCAAGATTAATATAATTTTTTGGCCAAATACCATATTTGTTAATGACATCATTATTTGTTTTTAATAACTTCTTAAGACAAACTTGAACCAGCCATAAGGATTTTTTTATTTCAATTATATTTCAATTTATTTCTATTAATTATTTGTCCTGGATTTATCCTTGTGCCTGGTCCTGGTGACTTATTGTTACCAGAGACTACTACTATTTAATAGTGAGGTCAGCACGCCGCCCGCATCCCCATTAGAAGTCTTTGCAGACGAGCGCGTAGGGTACGGAGTGGTGACGTCACCGCAGTGCCCAGAGGACGGGCTACACGAGAGCCGGCCGGCTTCCTTGAACTTTTAGCAAGATTCATTCATTTTACATGTGAGTGTAACTTGTTTATCGTGCATAATAAATTGGTTTGACGTTATTACACTATCGAGCCCATTGTTTTTCCTTGTACGGTGCCACCGGAGTTCCTACCTGGGATTAATGTCGGGATCAGTTTCATCCCTCCTTCTCTGGCCATATTCATGGGGGTTCACTGAAGCAAGGAATTTCCTATTTTGAGTGGTGCTGTGAGGAGACCATTTATACAGGCTGTTTTATACCAGAATCTGGTAAGCAGATATGCATGTCATATTTGTTGGAGCACCGTGGTGACAACAGACACTGGCTTCTTATCCTTTCCTTTATCCACTTCACTCACTTCTATTATTTTTGGAATACCATCTTTGGGACTTACTATATGCTATATTTATTTATGAACATTTTTATTTACATTGTATTCTTATGTTTTTGTAATTCTGAGTGGTCACCCATCAGCAGCCTTTAATGCAGTATAGTGGCATTTCAGGTGTCTTTCATGTATTATTTATTATTTATATTACCTATACTGAGATTGGGTTATTATTAATGTATTAACTATTTATATGTTGCTCATATTAGCGCAGCTTTTTTTTCCTTATATCTTTCTTACCCTACCTTCCACAGTGATTATCTTCATCTGTGCTGTTCCACTCAAGCTCCTCTTGTGCCTGCTGCTGGTTCTGGTCCCTCCCTCTGGTCTCACTCGGTTCCTTCCCCCCCCCTATCATCTCACACGGCCTCCAGATCAGTGATGATTGTCTCTGTGTGCTGCTGGACTGGAGGTGTGTGTGTCCCTCTCTGCTACCACCCAGCATAGTGATCCTCAAGGACTGAAAGGAGAGGGGATGTCTCTGAGGAAGACTGTCTTGCTCTTTCAGCCCTACATTTGTCAGGGAGGAGGAGTGGAGTAGGTAGGGCCAGGACTCGGGAGAGGAGCTGCAGTTGTGGAAGTCAGTGGAGCCTGGAGGCAGCGGGCAGCTGAAGTTAACAATGCCCGAGGCTGTGTCACAGTTTACTGAGCTGCGTAAAGATAAGAGGATGGTCAGTGACAGCATTAGCACTTCTTGGGAATGGGAACCCCTGACTTTGGTTCCCCACCTCTCCTAGGGCCCTCAGGCGGCTGTCTTGGCAGCCTTCTGCTGGCGCCAGCCCTGATTTGTCGCCCCTCTCAAAGTGTCACCTGGGTCCAATGAACAAAGTGGGACCCATGGTAGGGCCGGCCCTGGAGTAACGCATAGGGGAGGGGCAATTTGATGATATCACAACCCTCTTTTAGATACATGAGTTGTAATTATACTGATAAGAAGATTTGTTGCATACTGTGGTATATCTTATTTCATATGTTGTATAGAGTGGGGTGCTGGAAGCACCGTGAAAACGTGAGTGTGCATTTGTTAGAGTTTTTATGCAAATACACTTTTTTAACAGGGATTAAGCACTATGTCCAGTGATTTTTCTTTTCATGTCCAGAAGGATGGGCATATCGCTGCTTGAAACAGGGGAGCCTCAACTCTGTAGCTGAGCCAGTCTGTTCAGGAAGTGCCCTAGTCCTAATACTCAGGACAAAAAGCTGTTTCTGGTCATATGTAAAAGTGTGGTCGGAATTTGAGAAGAGAGTATACGAAGTGGAGGGTGCAAAAGAGCATGACTTGGATAATAAGCACAATTTCTTTGAGGATGAATAAGGAAAAAAAGCATTGATTCAGTTAATATTAATTATTCGTGTTGAATGGACACTATATACTGTACATTTTCTGGCACATTTTTGCATGGATTAGTTTTTCTGCATGTGATGTTTGTTGGTAGATTATACCCAGGATTTATGTGTTTTATAATAGGATGTTATACAGGATACAATGAAGTGTGGCACTTATAGTTGTTTATAAAAGCATTTGAAGTAGTTCAAAATCTTGTGCTGATGTGGTGAGTTTGAAGATTTGATTTAAAAGAGAACATTGTAAGGGTCAAGGAAGAAAAGGAAGTTCCAATTACTAAGTAATGAATTATTAGAGATAACCTTCATTCTCCTAAATTGGATACATTTTGCAAAGCCAATAACATTCAATACTCATATAAAAGCACAGAAAAGTAGAAAATTAGTTATGTTTACAATGATTTTGTGATGCTTGCATTTAGGACTGTTCAATATCTTAAGGACACTTATCTTAAAGATATAGCTAGAAGTTACCTTCCCTGTACTCCCCCACTGCAGTGCTCTATTGACCATGTAAGCTCCATGCTGCATGGCGTCTGAGCTATCACAGAGTTGATGACAGTGTCTCATAGAGAAAAGAGCCTGTCGATTCGCAGAAGTGACCTAGAGGAGAGATGAGTTACCACAAAGTCATCAATGGCCTAAAATGGTAGAAAATGTAATGATCCATGAACTAAAATGGTAGAAAATTAAATGAACACCAAGTAACACTTCTCTTGGCTAGCTGCCACTTCATCAGACAACAGGTGTCAATATGTTCTACAATATATAAAAACATTTACAAATATTTTTTTCTAAAATACAGTGTAGCACCCTTGTCTTAATGCAGGGTTGCTATTAAATTTAGTTGCTGGGCATTAACTAGCTTGGCTGTATTTTTACACTGTGGTAAATTGGACTTCCTCTTAATCTGGGTTTGACTGCGTTTCTCCCTTACGTCAGTAGGTGGCACTGTTGCCTCTGACACTAGAGTGAGAATTACAGTTAAACAAACTGTTAATGTCCATTTCTATCTCAGCCAATTACAGTATGGCTGCGGCATTCTGGGAGACCTTATTGAACTGAGGGGAGGTCCAATAATCGTTCTCTCCCCGCCCGGACCCCCTTCAGGGAGGGTGTGTGCTATTGTGCTGCTGCTGGCTAGGCCTGAAGCCTGGGGCTTAGTCACATGCCTGGGATTCTGCTGAGGAGAGCCAGCGACCCACATGGAAAAGAACATCCGCAGACATCCACTACCCTGTGTGAGTAATCTGCCTGTTTCATATGGAAGACAGCTGTCCAGCCAATACAGACCACAAAAGAGATTGAATCTGGTGGAGAGGAGTTGCCTCCCAGATCAATCTGAAGCTTTATGGATACTGAATGAATCTCAAGGTCTGTTATCCTGTACCGCTGTCTGAGTACCTGTCTTTTTGTAATCGGAGTCTGCCAAATTGACTGTTCGCTAAGGGTGTCCTGAGCCCTACCCCTCTCTCCCCCTGTTTATTCTTGTCCTGTTGAGAAGAAATAAACTATTTTGTTACTTCAGCATAAAAGTGACTGTCGCCCATTGTTTCTTTTACGTGCATCACTACCCACCATGCCTGACAATCCACACCCACAGGAGGTATGTAAGCCCTCTCTGCCTCTGAGGGTCATCACTAGGCCCTAGGGGGTTCCAGGGGTCCACTACATTTGGCGCCCAACGTCTGGCTCGGCGGTATTTTTCTGGTGGTCACCCCTAGCAACTGCACAGGAATCACCGTCTGGCTCTGTGGGAGAGTGGCAAGTAACATCCTTTGTACCCCAGAGACTGTGTTTTGTCCTTTTTTAACAATGTGGGGAAGAACCTAATTGTCTTTGTGCTCTGGGGAGAGTGTCAGGCTGGTCTTTTGTTACTTTATGTCAGGGCTGAAGGGGTTAAGGCAGACTCCAGAAGATTTTTGGTGCGCTGCAGAGAAAGAGGCGGGCGCTGAAGATTTTGCTGAGCAAACGGACCAATCCCTTGGCAGGGAGAGGGGTCGCTGTTCCCTCACGGAGGAAATTAAACCGCGGTTGTGTGCGCAGTTACCTGGCTGCACGTGTTGGAAGAGTGAGAAGATGGCACACTTTGGAATTCCTTCTTCTGACTTGAGAGTTTTTGTGCCAGGCATCGGTTCTAGCCCCGCTGGGCTGAACGAAGTCATCACTGACACCGGGGTGCGGTACACTCCTAAAGGGAACCTGGTGCTGTACACGGCGGGATGCTACGAATCGATCGGGCTGTCATGTGTGAAATGTTCTGGACTTGCTACTAATATTGGGCCCTGGATCACCTGCGGAAGTTGCGGGGAATCGCTGCTGGAGGTAGCCTCATCGGCCTTATCACCCCGGGTGCTGCAAGTGGACAAACTCAAATGTGTTGCAACTGATGATTCCGGACCGGCTCCAGTGGTCACTACTACCGTTGCTCTACCTGCTGAAGCTACTGCTACTTCTACTTCTTCAGCTACAGTGACCGCTGCAACGCCGGACATCCCAGTGACCTCCCGCCGTGGTCGAGGTCGCCTGCTTGCTTTATGGTGATGGGATCACCTGAAGAGAAACCGCCTGAACCCGGTAAGCCTGATGTGGGTGAGTGTGGTGTACCTGTCGGGACTGTGAAACCAGTGTCTTCCTTGGGAGCAGAGTCAGGAGAGTCTGTTGCTATAATCCCCCGGCCTAACCTGCTCCCAGCTGAAGAAATCTCCACAGAGTCAGACTCTGATATAATGTCTGACCGAATCTCAGAACCGTTCTCTGACACTGTGTCTTTTTGTGAAAATTGGTCTGATAGTGATACTGAACTATACCCACTATATGAGGGTGTAGTGTAGTACCTGAGTATCTGTGAGTACCTATTACTACCTGAGTATCTGTGAGTACCTATTGCTACCTGAGTGTCTGTGAGTACCTATTACTACCTGAGTATCTGTGAGTACCTATTACTACCTGAGTATCTGTGAGTACCTATTGCTACCTGAGTGTCTGTGAGTACCTATTACTACCTGAGTGTCTGGGAGTACCTATTCCTACCTGAGTGTCTGGGAGTACCTATTACTACCTGAGTGTCTGGGAGTACCTATTACTACCTGAGTGCGACTGACCGGGCTGTGTGTCGGCGAGTGTTGTGCGACTGACAGTGTTGTGCGACTGACAGTGTTGTGCGACTGACAATGTTGTGCGACTGACAGTATTGGGCGACTGACAGTGTTGTGCGACTGACAGTGTTGTGCGGCTGAATTGGGCTGTGAGACTGTGAGTGTGGTGTGACTGAACTGGGCTGTAAGACTGGGAGTGTTGTGCGACTGACCGGGCTGTGAGATTGTGAGTGTTGTGCAACTGAGTGTCAAGTGAGTGAAGCGGAGTACCAGAGGGTGAGAAGGTAGAGTTAGGAAGCCAGGAAATAGCCACATAGGTTAGACTTAAATTACTGAATCCCCATTAGACTAGATTAGTAGGTATAATGCCCGGTGTGGAGATGCGACTCGGTGTACATCTTGTAATATGTATGCGTTCCTCGGTCATGCGATCGAGGGCGAATACAAATGCGCAAAATGTAAGCATGTTGCTTCCCTGGAAGCTCAGGTCCTGAATCTAGGGAAGCAGCTGGCAACACTGAGACGAATGTCCATACCAGAGGAGGGCCAGGATCGTACCAGTCAGGTGCAGGCAGGGGTCTGCACAGAGGTGGGCGGAGTATTGGAGGTGCAGGCATCAGAGCAGAGTAGAGGGGTGACAGTTAGGAGGGGTAGAAGGGGACAAGGCAAGGAGGCTGATCCTGGGCTGGAGCACCCCAATAAATTTGCCCCGTTGCATGATGTTGGGGAAACCAGTCAGGGACCAGCATTGCTGGAGCAGAGCGACGCCCCTAGCTGCCAGGGGAAGAACTCCTCCAGTGAGGCTCGGAGAAAGAGAAAGGAAAGACAGGTGCTGGTGGTAGGGGACTCAATTATTAGAAGGACAGATAGTGTAATCTGTGACAAAGACCGTGTGTGCCGAACAGTCTGTTGTTTGCCGGGCGCTCGGGTTCGGCACATTGCGGATCGGGTGGACAGATTATTGGGTGGGGCTGGGGAAGACCCAGCTGTCACGGTACACGTGGGTACCAATGACATAGGCAGAGGAAGATGGAGAGTTCTAAACGATTTCAGGGACTTAGGCACTAAGTTGAGGAGAAGGACCTCCAAGGTAGTATTTTCCGAAATACTACCTGTACCTCGAGCCACACCAGAGAGGCAGCGGGAGATTAGGGAAGTTAACGAGTGGCTGAGGAGCTGGTGTAGTAAGGAGGGTTTCGGGTTCCTGGAGAACTGGGCTGACTTCTCAGTCGGCCACCGGCTCTTTGGTAGGGACGGATTGCACCTAAATGGGGTGGGTGCAGCTGTACTGGGTGCGAGGATGGCCACAAAGTTAGAGGGGCTTTTAAACTAGGGAATGGGGGAGGGTACAGATGTAGAATTAGCCAGTGGAAAGCAAGATTCAGAGGGCAGAAATGGGGGCATTTGTTTGGAGCTCCTATACCCAAGGTGGGTATGGGGAAAAATCACAAGAGCAGCCTAAAAACATCAAATGAGGATATTTGTAACCGGTCAAAATTACGAGGTTTGTATACCAATGCCAGAAGCCTGGCCAACAAGATGGGAGAGCTGGAGCTGCTGATGTTTGAGGAGGACTTAGATTTTGTGGGGATAACTGAGACTTGGTTTGACAGCTCTCATGACTGGATGGCGACCATTCAGGGGTATTCCCTTTATCGCAGATATAGAGAAGGTAAAAAAGGGGGAGGGGTATGTCTGTATATTAAGAACAGTATACAGGTAAATATGAGGGATGATATTAATAATGGAGCTAAGGACGAGGCAGAATCCCTATGGGTAGAGCTTCAAAGGGAAGGCACGGTGGGGAAGGTAATATTGGGCGTATGCTATAGGCCCCCCCACCAGAGGGAGGAGGGGGGGTGGACCTCTTTTTACAGATAGGATTGGCTGCAAGGATGGGAAATGTCATTATAATGGGGGACTTTAATTATCCTGATATAGATTGGGCAGAAGGAACCACACACTCAGCCAAGGCTCGGCTGTTCCTAAATGTTCTGCAGGACAATTTCATGGGTCAGATGGTGAATGCACCGACAAGAAACAATGCGGTACTTGACCTACTGAATACTAACAATGCAGACCTGCTCACGGATATAGAAATACAGGAGAACTTAGGAAACAGTGACCATAGGTCAATAAGTTTCAGTATTAATTACAGTAATAGGAAGCACAAGGGTAATATTAAGACGCTGAATTTCAAAAGAGCCAATTTCCCAAAACTGCGCTCACTGCTAGAAAGAATCAATTGGGATAGAACCCTGGGAACAAAGAACACGGAGGAAAAATGGGAGTGCTTCAAGAGCATACTTAACAAGGGGATTGGCCAGTGCATTCCAAAGGGAAATACATTTAAAAGAGCAAAGCTAAACCCTGGGTGGCTAAACTCCAACATAAAAATGTATATTAGTGCTAAAGAAAAGGCCTTCAAAAAATACAAGACTGAGGGGTCATTGGCAGCATTTAAGCATTACAAAGAGTGTAATAAGAAATGTAAAGATGAAATCAGGGCGGCTAAAATAGAACACGAGAGACATATAGCGGAGGAGAGTAAAAAGAACCCCAAGACGTTTTTTAAGTATATAAACAGTAAGAAAGCGAGGCCAGAACACATTGGCCCCATAAAAGATGACAAAGGAAATATGGCCACTGAGGACAGAGAAAAGGCGGAAGTGTTAAATAATTTCTTCTCTTCAGTCTTCACAAAAGAATCGGGGGGCTACACAAACCTAGCTTGTAAGGCCAAACTAAACAACACACCTCAGGAAATACCGCCATGGCTAACAGAAGATAGACTTAAAACGAAACCAGAGAAACTTAACATAAATAAATCACCGAGACCAGATGGCTTGCACCCGAGGGTTCTGAAGGAGCTCAGCCAGGTGATTGCCAGACCATTATTCTTGATCTTTAAGGATAGTTTACAGACGGGTATGGTGCCAGCTGATTGGAAAAAAGCCAACGTGGTACCAATATTTAAAAAGGGGCCGAGATGTATCCCAAATAACTATAGGCCGGTCAGCCTAACATCTGTAGTCTGCAAGATTTTGGAGGGGATGTTAAGGGACCACATACAAGACTTTAGTAATGAAAACTGTATTATTAGTAGTAATCAGCATGGATTCATGAAAAACTGTTCTTGCCAAACCAATCTATTAACCTTCTACGATGAAGTGAGCTGCCACCTAGATAAAGGTAAGCCGGTGGATGTGGTGTATCTGGACTTTGCAAAGGCCTTTGACACCGTTCCCCACAAACGCTTACTGTACAAACTAAGGAAGGTAGGTATGGACCATAGGGTGAGTACCTGGATAGAGAACTGGCTCCAGGGGAGAGTCCAGAGGGTGGTGATTAATGGGGAGTACTCAGATTGGGTGGGTGTGGAAAGTGGGGTCCCCCAGGGTTCTGTCCTGGGACCAATCCTGTTTAATTTATTCATAAATGATCTAGAGGAGGGGATATCTAGTACAATCTCAGTATTTGCGGATGATACTAAACTAAGCATGCCAATATCTTCTATGCAGGATGTGGAAACCTTACAAGCGGACCTGAACAAAATAACGGGGTGGGCAACTACATGGCAGATGAGGTTTAATGTTGAAAAATGTAAAGTAATGCACTTGGGGGCCAGAAACCAGAAAGCAAGCTACTCACTAGGGGGGGAACCTCTGGGTGAGTCTAGGATGGAAAGGGACCTGGGGGTACTGGTAGACAACAGGCTTGGCAGTGGCATGCAATGCCAAGCCGCTGCAAGCAAAGCCAACAGAATACTGGAATGTATAAAAAAGGGGATTCACTCCAGAAATAAAGAGATTATTCTCCCGCTCTACAAGACTCTGGTCCGGCCACATTTGGAGTATGCTGTCCAGTTCTGGGCACCGGTCCTCAGGAAGGATGTGCTGGAATTGGAGAGAGTCCAGAGAAGGGCAACAAAAATAATTAGGGGAATGGAGGACATCAGCTATGAGGAAAGACTACAAGCACTGAACTTATTCTCTCTGGAGAAGAGATGATTGAGGGGGGATATGATATCAATGTACAAATACTGTACTGGCGACCCTAGCATAAGGAACAAACTATTCAGAGAGAGGAGATACAATAAGACATGTGGCCATTCACTAAAACTAGAGGAAAGGCGGTTTAACCTTAAAATGCGTAAGGGGTTCTTCACTGTAAGAGCGGTAAGGATGTGGAATTCTCTTCCACAAGCAGTCGTATCAGCTGGGAGCATTGATTGTTTCAAAAAACTATTAGATGGGCACCTTGGAGACCACAACATACAGGGGTACACAATGTACGGTTAAAAGCAAACACACACACATCATAGGTTGAACTGGATGGACTGATGTCTTTTTTCAACCTCACTAACTATGTAACTATGTAACCCATTTCAATTCCTCCCCCACAGGTTACTCTATGACCACTAGAATTCTTCCCCCCCCAGGGTTACTCTGTACCCACTTCAATTCCTCTCCCACAGGTTACTCTGTGCCCACTAAAAATCCCCCCTATCCCCCCAGAATAGTCTGACAGACTCAACTTGTCATATCTGCAAAATACCCCACTCCCCCCCCCCCCCGCCTCCCAAATTCACAGAGCTCACATCAGGCAGATTCACAAAGAATATTTCCTTTCTACCAGGCTTGGGATTACATCATGCCTCGCCCCCTCCAGAAATGCCGAACACACCCCTACAGTTGCATACAGCTCCACCTGTAGGATCCCTGTGTGACTTCAACTCGTCACACACAGATTATCTACGACAAGAGCAACACAGTGTGCAGATGTGTATCATGCATGCGTGTAGAGGGTGTGAGAGCACAGTGGGCCCCATCTTCCTTGGAGCTGTGTGGAATTGTTGTATCATGTTTCACGGGTCTGTATGCTGAATTCTGTAGATGTGGTTGTGTGGGTTTGGATATTTAGTAGTTGTAATTAGACATGTGCAGAATGGAAAAATGTATTTAATTTTGTTTTGTATATATTCGTTATGTTACTAATTTTGTTTGGTTTAGGAATTTTTTCCAAATTTTTTCGGAATAGTTTTCGTACAATTTTGTTTTGTTTTTTCATTTTCTAATGAATTCCAAATTTTTAGAACAATTCAAATTCGGATCGGTTGAAAAATGATTGACCAATTCGAATTCTTTGTGAATAATAGCTGGTTGTTAAGCAGCGGCCTGGGAAGCTGGCCATTGTGTCTTTAACAATCAATGAGTCACTTCCGGTTCTGGCGCAGTATGACCCAGCTGCTTTCCCCGTGGCTCCCGGGACTCGGTAACCTGCATGTAAAGCCTGCCTGACACCCTCCTCTCACCACACAGCTTCCGTGACACCACCCGACTCCTTTCATCCGCCGGCATTCTCTGCTCATGGCCTACACCGCCGGAGCGGCGGATTCTCCTTCCATGGAGACCAACTCCAATCCTGTCCCCACAATGCCTCCCACAGGGGACCCCTCCACTGACTGCATAGCGCAAGCAGTCGTGGCCCTTCTCTCTCCTACCATAGCAGCCTCAGTGGAAAGGGCAGTTGCCACGGGCATGGCGGACATCAAGAGAGAACTGAGAGAGCATAATCACAGGAACAATGAAGTGGAAAGCCGCCTTTCCAACATTGAGGATGAACTTTATCAATCCCAGGCCACTGAGCAATCCCAGGAGAAATTCAAGTTGTTCAGCAAAAACTGGAGGATCTCGAGAACAGGGCAAGGAGAAGCAATCTTAGATTTATTGGGGTCCCAGGATTGGTCCTTCCTTCCGCAGTCCCTGACCTGTGTGCCAAGAATCCCCCAAACGCCTTAAGTACTCTACGGTTGTCAGCTCCAACTGTTCTGAACTTCCTCATTGACTCACTTTGTCAGCCCTCTACTCTACACTAGTTAATGAGCCTATTGTCTTCTGGATACAATAAGCCTGGCCATTCCTGCCTGATGGTGGTTATGCCCCATTTGTTACTATTATTTTGTGGCTTTGTCACCAATTATGTAGACCGTTTACCTTGCTGTTTTGCTTTCCTCCTCGTCTCCTTCCTGCTGACGATGGGGAAGGCCTTTCTACCTCCTGTAGGTCCGAGACTGCTCGATCCTAGCTGCGACTCGCCTTTGGGGTGCAATTTATTCACCTTGATATGGCTGAGTCTGCGCTTGGGGAGCGGCATTCCACAGTGCAGACATGCAGAAGAAAGAGAAGTACGTGCTTGATTATTGTTTTGTTGTTTGTGTTGCTATTTGGTTTACCCCTCCTTCCAGGTCCCTTCTCACTCACCGTCTACCCCAGACAGGGTCGACCAATTTATTCTACTTTCTCCAACTCCTTTTCCCTTTACCAAGCCTCCCAATGATAGTGATTTCTGATGACTTCCATACCTTAGAGCATCTTTATAATAAGCTCTCCTATCTGCACATACCTCTATTGATTGTCCTTAGACCACCATGAATATCTTCTCCTGGAATGTCAGGGGCCTGCGGTCCCCCATTAAACGAATGAAAGTACTGCGCCACCTCAAATGACTTAAAGCCGATATCGCTCTTATTCAAGAATCCCACCTTCCCATGCGCAAACTTTGGGTGGGCACGGTCCTTGGCTCTGCGGCCCCCAGTCGCAAAGCCGGGGTTCTTATACTAATACACAAGCGTCTCTTCTGCGATGTTATATCTACCAAAACGAACAATGATGGTCGCTATGTCTCTGCCCACCTCCGATTCAAAGATAGGGAACTAATCCTCACCAGCGTTTATGCCCCTAATGTACCCAACAAACAATTTTATACAGACCTCTCGACGCACATTCCGAAACACCCCCAGATCCCCCACCTGGTTGGGGGCGATTTTAATGCTATCCTCGATCCGCTTTTGGACAAATCTACTCATAAACCCAAAATAAGTCACCCTGGCCCTCCACATCAAACACCATTTGCGTCGGTAATTGAATCTTTGTCTTTGACAGATGTGTGGCGCCATTCCCACCCGATCGACAGGGAATATACCTTTTACTCCCATCCCCATAAGGTTTTCTCCAGGATAGACTACCTATTCAGTTCCGATGACCTTCTCTCTAGGCAAGAGGACGCTACCATTCATGAAATAGCAATTTCTGACCATGCCCCTGTTTCGGTAACTTTAGAACCTTCGGACACCATAACCAATGCTCACCTGTGGAGATTTCCCACTTATTTGCACAACAACTCCGATTTTATGATCATAAGCAAATTTATGCAGCGCTAGCATCTACATTAAAAAATATAATATACAATTCCAAAATATTGTGTATATAAAGTGCTTTGGTGTAAAATTAAATGAGTCAAATTAAGCAATAAATACAAGATAGCAAGTGCTAATAATAAAAGTCCATTGTGCTATATTCCAAATAAAGTGCTCAGATGAATCATAAACCTTAAAATCAGGTGCATATAAAAACAGTCTTTGTGCAGTGATCCAGATAAAGTGCCAACGTGCCAAATAATTAAAGGTGCTTGCAAGGTGATTAAGGTGCCCCTCTTGGTTCCCCACTCACCAAATAGCCACTGTATAAAGACCTTTAGAAAAGATTGCACAGTTGCCCAGGATCTTTATAGCTCTTCTCCAATGAGACCTCCAATATTAAGGGTCCGCTTCCGCTTCCACCGTTAAATAAAAAGAAGGCCGTAATGGTGACGTACGTTTATACTCTTTTATTCCTCAAAATGCGACAATTGAATACTTACAAGCGAACAAAGTAAACCAGCATGTAACAGTATGCTCGTGTGGCGCCGCTCTCGGAGTGCGTTCCACACATAGGAAGTTCCTGACCCGAAGTGACGTTCCGTAAGGTGCGCAACCGGGAGTGCGTCAACGCGTTTCGCCGTCAATACAGCGTCTTCAAAGACATCACTTCCTGTTGGCAGAGGCTTTTTATATCACAGCCCCGCAATCCTCATATCCGGAATAGATTAATATAAAATTATATACCGATGTAAATTACTAAAAAAATTCATTAAAATTAGTATAATGGCATTACCATTCATACTTGGAAATTATTTTTGAACTTATTCTTGGTATATTAATGAACGTTCTAGATCCGGGCATCACTTCCTGTTTACAGTGAAATGTATCATATTAAAACAACATTTATTCATTACTCATAGAAAACATATATGCACGCATTTGCAATAAATGGTCAATAATGTACACCATTAAACCAATTAACTTTATTTAAAATTTACTTTATTTAAATATTTATTCATCAAATTTTATTGATTTTTTTAAACTATAAAGGTGGTTAATAGGGGAAATTATTAACTAGAGACTTTTGTCATTTAAGGAGGACGTTCTGTAGCCCTGCTGTGGCTTATTTCAGGGCAAAAAGAACATTTTGGTTTTTTGCTGAAGTTTCTAGTGTTACTCATCTGATATGTCACATTCTATTTGGAGAAAGTTTCCCATTTAGATTGTAAACTCAGACAGCTAGGTCATACTGTAACATTTAAAATAACCAAAATCTGTTTTAACTTTTTCAGCCTTTCAGAAATCCATACAGTATGGGGTAATTTTTGTTACATTTAGGTTTGCATTGAATACGTTTCTAATGTGTAAACAGCATATTTAGTTAAAGTACAACTCCAGGTTAAAGTTTAGTTTTGGATGTAATAGGGGCATGTTTGCTGTCCTGCTAGATTTTTATTGCTCTCCCTTTACTGCTGGGTATGGTCTGTGGGAGTGCATTCTCTATTTATTCCTATGGAGAATTTGCTGGGGAGCCAGTGACACTGTCACTAGAATGAAGTGCAGGGGGGGGTTGGCGCGCACCGAAACAGTCGACAGTGAAAATCTGAGGATCAAACAATTTATACCCTGTCCAAAGAACCTTGGCTGGAGGCTTACTTTAAATTTTTTAGGGCTCTAAGAACAGTTAAGCACTGATCTTGCTTTATTTTTCTGCAGTATATTTTGAAGGGAAGCATCTATTATGTGTGGTACCAATGCAGCACTAGAAGGTTAGGTGACACAAATGTGGTGAAGCTGGATAGAGGAAGATGGCTACAAAATATTTAAATGCCTTGACTCCATATTTTTTTTCCCCGTGCAGTGTCCCCTCCTGCCAACTTCTTAAGAGCACCCACTCGACAACCTAACTCCTTAACTCTGCTTTAGTAACATGCATGATAGATAGGGGAGGAATCCAGACAATTGTAGAGTAGGTTTCAAACCCAAACAATACAGCTGATTTATGAAAATTGGAGGAAAGAAAAACTGAAGTTGAGTTGATGACCACAACCTGGGCAATTTCCCATCCCCCCCAGTTTTTGTAAAAAAGCCAAGTGTCTACTGTTTCTTTTCCTCTCAGTAATGTTCTGTGCTGCAATACCATGGATTCTTTAAAACAATCGAACTGGTTTTCATTACTCTGGTTGTTTTTACTGTTAACTGCTTTGTTTTTTGTTTTGTTTTTTTCCCCCAGTATGATGCTATATATTGCAAAATGTTGTTGCTCTTTGCACCACGCTGTTGTTAAAAGGCCTTATTTTTTTCCAGCAATACATGAACATTTTTCTCTGTGCTCATAGTATATGAATAAATCTTGGGTGCTGCTTGGTTCTCCAGCTGTTGGGCCACTAAAAGGTCTAGTATACTAAGCCAACCAGTAGCACGTGGCACATGGGGGCATGCCGTTTCTTCACCAGCTTTAGGACCACAGTGTTTCCTGGTTTACCATAAACTGTCCACTGCAAATAATTAATTGATTTGGCATACTGTGCATGTTTTTTTTTTTTTTGTTTTGTTAAGCAGTTGCTCCTCATTGTCTGTTATGCACATACTAAAAGTATCTCTTGAGATGTTTTGTACCTTTTTTGTATAAAAGCTGCATTTGTGTAAGCGGTGTGCTTAGGTTAAATTAAATCTATTGCTGTTTGGGTAAACAAACTGGTTGGCTGCTGCCATAATTCTAGAACCTAGATTGACTTTCTTTTGATGTACCCTCAGTAAATATACATTCCAAAGCAAAAAAAAAAAAAAAAATATGCAATAAACCATATCCTTGTTACTATATTTCATTTTTATATGATTTTTTAAAAACAAAAAATATATATCTGGTTATTAAGGGATAGTCCTAACTGGAGACTTTTAATATTTGAGGAGGAGGTATTATGGAGGAATAATATTAGAAATAATAATAAAAAATATAAAAATTATTAAAAATATCCAATAAATCAATAATGTTAAAAAATTGGCAGTATTAATATATCATATCCTTATTAGACTAATATTATTAAAAGATGCTATATGAGAGAAGGAATATTAAATTACAATATCTTAGGAATAATCATACATATGCGAGGAAAATATTTTGTGGGGGAGGGAAAGCTGAAATTGTTGACATTATACTATAAAAAAGGAGGATATTAAAATATAAATTATTACCAATTGGATAAAAAACAGTTCACATCTAAGTCTACGTTTAATCCCTTGGGTTTAAGTGTCTCCAAGCGATGGATCCACTGTGTTTCATTTTGTGATACTGCTTTTTTTAGATTACCTCCCCTCCAGTGGGGTTCTATCTTATCAATGGCACAAAAAGATAGAAGGGCAGGATTACTTTGATGGACCAATTTGAAATGATAAGAAAGGCTGTGTTTTTTTAAACCCTTTTTAATGTTTGAGACATGTTCTCTAAGCCTTACCCTTAGTTCCCTTGTGGTCCTCCCCACGTACTGTAATCCACAAGGACATGAGAGGAGGTATGTCACATTTGTGGATGCACATGTTATAAATTTCTTAATTTTATACGTTTTGCCATTAAACCAGGATTTGAATTCTGTGTTTTTCCTTTTTCTGAAGCTGGAAGTACGACATATCATGCATCTGCCACAGCTGAAGAACCCTACCTGATCCAAAAATGTACAAGTTTTGGTGGGGGGATTGACCACATTATGGGCCAACTGTAACCTCAGGGTTTTGGGTTTTGTATATATGAACTGTGGCTTAGATGGGAGGAGGGTTTTTAAAGTGCTATCTTTTAGTAAAAGGTGCCAGTGCTTTTTCAGAATTTTCTCCATTTGGGTGTGTTGTCTTGAGAAACTAGTTATGAATGCCATGCCATAATCATTCTTTTTCTTCTCTTTATTGGTAAATAGGTCTTTTCGTTTGATGTTTTTGACTTTATTTTTAGTTCTTTCCAGATCACTTTTTTTGTATCCCTTTTCTTGGAATTTTTTTATAATTAGTTCAGCTTGTTCTTCGTAGTCACTATCTTTGTTACAATTCCTCCTAATCCTCATTAGTTGGCTGTTGGGAATTGTGTTTAGCCATCTGGGATGGTGGCAACTGCCAAGGGGGATGTAACCATTGGCATCCACTTCCTTAAAATAAGTTTTTGTAAAAAGTCTATTAAAATCCTTAAAAATACACAAATCTAAAAAGTTAATTGCTTCGTAGCTGCTCATGTGGGAAAAAGAGATATCATAATCATTGTTACTTATAAATGTTAAAAATTGATTTAATGAGTCCTGAGTACCTTTCCAAACAATAAAAATATCATCTATATATCTCTTATAGGTGATAAGTTCTTTTGGTCTATTGTTGAAAATTTGTTCATTTTCCCACTTCCGCATAAAAATGTTGGCTATGGAGGGAGCATATTTTGCTCCCATGGCAACTCCCTTTTTTTGTCTGTAGTAATTCTTTTCGTGCCAAAAGAAGTTATGGCTCATTGCGAGGTCCAATCCTTGTAGCAAAAACTCTTTTTGGTTGGTTTTTATTTCCGTCTGGTCTAAAGCCCATTTAGCTGCCATCAGTGCGTGTTCCTGTTTAATATTTGTATAGAGAGAGTTGACATCTACTCCCACTAGAATGTCATTTTCCTCTATCTCAATATCCTTTATAATCTCCATTAAATGTTTACTGTCACGTAGGTAAGCAGTACCTTCTTGTGCTAATGGCTGAAAGAAACAGTCCAAGTATTCCCCCAGACGTGACAAGAGGGAATCCACCCCACTCACAATGGGCCTGCCGGGTGGGTGCTCCTTATTTTTGTGAATTTTCGGCAAATGATATATTACTGGTACTCTAGGTGCATCTGGTACCAAGTACCTGCTTTCCTTCTTATTTATAATGTTTTCTTTATTTGCCCATTTAATTAGTTTGATTAGTCTAGCTTTGTATTTTTTGGTAGGGTTTCCTTTTAACTTTTCATATGTTTCTGAGTCGTTAACCAATCGATTTAATTCCTAGACATAGTCTTTTTTGTTTAAAATTACAAGGCCGCCTCCTTTGTCTGCGGCTCGGATTACTATGTCTTTCCTTTTTTCCAAGGATTTGAGGCCTCTTTCAATATCTTCTTTTTTTCTGGAGTTTTTTATTTTTAAACTTTCTAAATCATTCTCAACCATAGCTTTAAAAACATCTAAAAACTGATTGTTTAAAATTTTGGGGTTAAAAACTGATTTGTTTCTCAATTGAGTATATGTAAACTCCCCTGTGGGTGCAGTATTTTCTGTAGTTTTTCCTGCATAATATTTTTTTATATTTAATTTCCTCACAAACTTTTGCAGATCGATATAAGTATCGAACTTATTCAAATTTTTTTCTGGCGCATATTTTAATCCCAAGCTTAAAACTAACAAACTAACAGAAGGAATTTTTAATCTAAGCAGTGTCACTTTTACGGAGGATGAACTTAAAGTTTTAAGCTTGGGATTAAAATATGCGCCAGAAAAAAAATTGAATAAGTTCGATACTTATATCGATCTGCAAAAGTTTGAGGAAATTAAATATAAAAAAATATTATGCAGGAAAAACTACAGAAAATACCGCACCCACAGGGGAGTTTACGTATACTCAATTGAGAAACAAATCAGTTTTTAACCCCAAAATTTTAAACAATCAGTTTTTAGATGTTTTTAAAGCTATGGTTGAGAATGATTTAGAAAGTTTAAAAATAAAAAACTCCAGAAAAAAAGAAGATATTGAAAGAGGCCTCAAATCCTTGGAAAAAAAGGAAAGACATAGTAATCCGAGCCGCAGACAAAGGAGGCGGCCTTGTAATTTTAAACAAAAAAGACTATGTCAAGGAATTAAATCGATTGGTTAACGACTCAGAAACATATGAAAAGTTAAAAGGAAACCCTACCAAAAAATACAAAGCTAGACTAATCAAACTAATTAAATGGGCAAATAAAGAAAACATTATAAATAAGAAGGAAAGCAGGAAATTGGTACCAGATTGTAATGTTCTGGTACCTTTGGGTACCCTAATTACTCTTTCATAAGTGTATGCGCCCCACCATTCTCTTTTGGTAAGGTGCGCATACACCTTTAAGACTGATGCTGTCATCACTGAGCGCCGGACTGGATGGCTATTTAGATCGCCGGCTCTCACTCACATGTGTTCGTTCAAACTGCTTTGTGCCTTGATGCTAACCTGTCTTGAAGCTCTCATGCTTGCAAGCATACCTCGCTGTCGGAACCACGCTGCGCTGATCCCTGTATCCCGCTACTGGATCATCCGCTCTTGCTGAACCTCTCCTCTGCTACATTGCTATTAGTGATAAGTACCCCACAGGGGAAACCTCTATAACTTTCATACTAAAGCTTACACTATCTAGCTCTGCATACTAAGGACTATTACTACATCTGCATTATCTAAGATTGCTAGCTCTTGAGCCTACTACCACCTGTTCTTGCACTGGGTTGATCTCTCTTGTATGTCCACCTGCTACTCTGTCATCTGCTACCATACATGATTGCTAAACCTATCTGCATCCCATCTGCTACTATCTTACTTTCAAGAACATTTCCTTTCAAGTGTCTGTCATCTACCATCTCTACCTAACCTGTCTCTTCAGCCTATCATCACTGTGTTACTATATACATAAGTCACTCTAGGAAACATCTTATTGAGTGTGTGTATTTACTTGCTGAATTGAGATCATCCACACATGATGAGTCATTGAGAGTTGGGATTGGTGTCTCAGCGTTTCTCTACATGACTACTGAAGTGGAATATTTCTGTAGCTGAAAATCCACATCATACATAAAACGCAGGAGCGTTACAGATTGAACGAACCCCAAATGGATTCAGCAGAAATAACCACTCAGATGACTCAATTAAAACAGCAAGTACCTGCGTTAATACACGCACTTGCTGAATTAAAAGAAGACAATCAGGCTCTGTCGCAGCAGGTAATTAGACTGACACAACTTACCACTGCTCAGTCACCTGAACCCAAAATAAATCCTCCTTTGGTATTTACAGGCGATCGCAAAAAATTTCGCGAATTTAAAAACGCATGTGAGTTACTTTTCTTGCTAAAACCCCGTACCTACCTTACTGATCACATTAAGGTTTGTACTATTATTTCTTACCTAACAGGCGATCCTCGGGCCTGGGCAGACTCTCTTTTTGAGAAAAGCGACCAGCTTCTCAACTCCTATGCCTTGTTCCTAGCAGAACTCACTAGCCTATATGATGATCCCAATAGGCAGAGTACTGCCGATCTTCAATTAAGATCCTTGAAACAAGGTGGGAGACCTGTAGAAGACTTTGTCGCAGAATTCAAGAGATGGACCCTTGATTCAGAATGGAATGATGCATCTCTGAAATCCCAATTTAGGCTTGGCCTATCAGAGGCCGTTAAAGACGAGCTCGCCCGAGCGGATCTGCCAAAAACCCTGGATGCATTGATACAACTCAGTATCACCATAGATAGAAGACTACGAGAAAGAAAGGCTGAGAAAATGGGAATGCCGTTATCCAGTTCTTCTCGGATTTCGGCCGTTGACCCCGTTCCTATGGAGGCAGGAACCATACGCCCACCTCTATCAACTATGGAAAGAGCCAGAAGACGATCTGGTAATCTCTGCTTGTACTGTGCATCCCCGGATCACAAGATAAACGTCTGTCCCCTAGTCTACAAAAAGAAGGGTGAGTGTTCACATGTCCTCCTAGGGGGATTGACAACTTCAATCACTAACCCTTACCTTTCTGTTTGCTTAACATTACAGTGGGACCAGAACAGGATTACTACTAAGGCCATGATTGACACAGGATCTTGTGGAAATTATATTGACATACGTTTTGCTGCTTTAAATAAAGTTCCTATTATTTCTAAACTTAAACCTGTCTCAGTGAGTCTTATTAACGGTGTTCCTTTATCCTCTGGTCCGATCACTGATCAGACACAGGCACTCCTAGTCACTACTAACGGGTCTCATATGGAGACCACTACCTTCGATCTAATACCTTCACCCCACTTTCCCATTGTTTTGGGACTTCCCTGGTTGCACACACATCAACCAACCATAGATTGGAAGGAACGGACCCTGACCTTCCTCTCTTGCTATTGCGAGGGTACGTGTAACCTCCCGTCTTTCGGGAAGATCCTGTCTGTGGTGACAGATGAGATTGCACCACTATGTTATCAGGATCTCTCTGAGGTTTTTCTTGAGAAAAATGCTCAAGCACTACCTCCCCATCGAGACTATGATTATAGCATTGATCTACTCCCAAATAGCAAATTGCCGTTCGGTCATGTTTATCCTCTTTCACAGGATGAACTTTCCCATCTCAAAGACTATTTGGATGAGAATTTGGAAAAAGGTTTTATTAGACCTTCTACTTCTTCCACAGCAGCAGGACTCTTTTTTTGTCCGCAATAAGGACTCAAGTCTCAGGCCTATCATCGACTATAGGCAATTGCTATTACAATAAAAGATCGCTATCCTCTACCGCTTATCCCTGAGCTCATTGAGCAGGTGCGTGGAGCTACCTATTTTTCAAAATTGGACCTGAAAGGAGCATACAATCTCATTCGAATCCGTGATGGACACGAGTGGAAGACTGCATTCAGAACCAGATACGGATTGTTCGAATATCTTGTAATGCCATTCGGGCTATGCAACGCCCCTGCAGTTTTTCAACGATTTATAAACGATATTTTCAGAGACTTACTAGATGTCTGTGTTGTGGTATATCTGGACGATATACTTATATATTCACGATCCCTGTCTGAACACATAAGACATGTAAGACTAGTATTATCGAGATTGCTTGCACACAACCTTTATGTGAAACTGAAAAAATGCTTGTTTCATAAAGAAGAGGTACTGTTTCTAGGTTACATCATATCCAAAACAGGAATCGAGATGGACATGAGTAAGATATCCTGCATTCAGGATTGGCCTACACCAACCACACGCAAGGTGCTACAGCGATTCCTTGGATTTTCGAATTTCTACAGGAAGTTCATTAGAAACTTCTCTGCCATTGTGAGACCCCTCACACAGCTCACTAGCATTAAAAAACCATTCAAATGGTCAGATGAAGCAAATAAAGCTTTTCACCTGTTAAAGACAAGGTTTACTTCTGCTCCCATACTACGCCATCCAGACCCATCCCTCCAATACATTCTGGAAGTAGATGCGTCAAACATGGCAGTAGGAGCAATACTCTCCCAACGACCAACTCACACTTCACCACTTCATCCAGTCGCCTTTTTTTCTAAATCCCTAAGCAGTCCAGAGATAAATTACCCCATGGGTGAAAAGGAACTGCTTGCTATAAAATTGGCTCTGGAGAATTGGCGACATCTACTCGAAGGCACCCAATTACCAATACTTATATACACGGACCATAAAAATCTCCAATATCTTCAGACTAACAAAACTCTCTCGCACCGACAGGTACGATGGTCACTATTCTTTCTAAGGTTTAACTTCCTAGTGACCTACACACCTGCAGATAAGAACAAAAAGGCGGATGCACTATCACGACTAACTGAAGAAAACTAATTCGAAATCCCTTCCGTTCCTATAATACCTCACAAACGTATTATTGGAGTTGTCCGTTCCTTGAAGGAAGAGGTTTTGCATGGTATAAGTTTGGATTCACCCCCACCACAACTAAATACTGATGCAGAAGGCTTCCTCTACTACAACGACAAACTTTACATACCACCTACCATACGCACAAAGATCTTGGAATTATCGCATGATGTGCCTATGGCAGGACATATGGGTATGACAAAGACTCTTAATCTGATTACCAGGCAATTCTGGTGGCCTGACATGAAAACATCTATACAAAAATTCGTCTCTTCATGCAATGTCTGTGCCAGGTCCAAAATTGACACTACGAGACCATCCGGTCTACTATGCAGTCTACCAATACCCAAAACTCCATGGGAAGTTGTGTCCTTGGACTTTATAGTGGAATTGCCTCCTTCCAAAGGATTTAATACCATCTTAGTGTCAGTGGACCATCTGACAAAAATGGCACATTTCATTGCTATTCGCAGACTACCTTCGTCCAAACAAACGGCAGAACTCCTGATGAAACATGTCTTTAAGTTACATGGTATCCCAAAAACTCATCTGTCTGACCGTGGATCACAATTTATTTCCAAGTTCTGGCAAGAACTATGTCACATACTACGGATCGAGCGGAAGCTCACTTCTCCTTACCATCCGCAGACCAACGGACAGACTGAAAGAGTCAACCAATGCATCGAGCAATATTTACGTTGTTACACTTCTTACCAACAGGATGATTGGGTGGATCTTCTCCCTCTGGCAGAATTTGCCTACAACAACGCAACCCACAGTACAACCAAGCAGAGTCCGTTCTACTTGAACTATGGGTTTCATCCCTCTATTCTTCCACCACGCATCCTTCTTTCAAATAACCCAGTAGCTTCAGACTATCTTACCCAAATAAAGGACTCTCTGGGTTTGCTTAATACTACCATTGCACACGCTCATAGTCAACAAAAGAAGTACTATGATCTTCGCAGAAGACCTTCTCCTCAGTACGCTATCGGGGACCTCGTTTGGCTCTCAACAAAAAATTTAAGACTGAAAATCCCTAGCAAAAAGCTTGGACCTCTGTTCCTGGGACCTTTCCCAATCAAGAAACTTATTGGAAAAGCTGCAGTACAGCTTACATTGCCAATAGACCTCAAAATACATCCCATTTTCCATGTGTCGCTACTGAAGCCCCATGTTCCTGACCAAGGAATAAGGCCTACTATCCCACCTCCTCCTCCTGTACAAGTTGAAGGTGGAGAAGAATATGAGATAAAAGAGATTCTGGATTCTCGTATCCACAGAGGAAGACTTCAGTACTTGGTTCGATGGAAGAACTATGGGCCCCAAGACGACACCTGGCTAAACACCTCTGACATACATGCCTCTAGATTAATCCGCAATTTTCATGCGAAGTACCCAGACAAACCAGCTCCAGAGGCCTTCAGGAGCCGGCCTTAAGGGGGGGGGGTACTGTAATGTTCTGGTACCTTTGGGTACCCTAATTACTCTTTCATAAGTGTATGCGCCCCACCATTCTCTTTTGGTAAGGTGCGCATACACCTTTAAGACTGATGCTGTCATCACTGAGCGCCGGACTGGATGGCTATTTAGATCGCCGGCTCTCACTCACATGTGTTCGTTCAAACTGCTTTGTGCCTTGATGCTAACCTGTCTTGAAGCTCTCATGCTTGCAAGCATACCTCGCTGTCGGAACCACGCTGCCCTGATCCCTGTATCCCGCTACCGGATCATCCGCTCTTGCCGAACCTCTCCTCTGCTACATTGCTATTAGTGATAAGTACCCCACAGGGGAAACCTCTATAACTTTCATACTAAAGCTTACACTATCTAGCTCTGCATACTAAGGACTATTACTACATCTGCATTATCTAAGATTGCTAGCTCTTGAGCCTACTACCACCTGTTCTTGCACTGGGTTGATCTCTCTTGTATGTCCACCTGCTACTCTGTCATCTGCTACCATACATGATTGCTAAACCTATCTGCATCCCATCTGCTACTATCTTACTTTCAAGAACATTTCCTTTCAAGTGTCTGTCATCTACCATCTCTACCCAACCTGTCTCTTCAGCCTATCATCACTGTGTTACTATATACATAAGTCACTCTAGGAAACATCTTATTGAGTGTGTGTATTTACTTGCTGAATTGAGATCATCCACACATGATGAGTCATTGAGAGTTGGGATTGGTGTCTCAGCGTTTCTCTACATGACTACTGAAGTGGAATATTTCTGCAGCTGAAAATCCACATCATACATAAAACACAGGAGCGTTACACAGATGCACCTAGAGTACCAGTAATATATCATTTGCCGAAAATTCACAAAAATAAGGAGCACCCACCTGGCAGGCCCATTGTGAGTGGGGTGAATTCCCTCTTGTCACGTCTGGGGGAATACTTGGACTGTTTCTTTCAGCCATTAGCACAAGAAGGTACTGCTTACCTACGTCACAGTAAACATTTATTGGAGATTATAAAGGATATTGAGATAGAGGAGAATGACATTCTAGTGGGAGTAGATGTCAACTCTCTCTATACAAATATTAAACAGGAACACGCACTGATGGCAGCTAAATGGGCTTTAGACCAGACGGAAATAAAAACCAACCAAAAAGAGTTTTTGCTACAAGGATTGGACCTCGCAATGAGCCATAACTTCTTTTGGCACGAAAAGAATTACTACGGACAAAAAAAGGGAGTTGCCATGGGAGCAAAATATGCTCCCTCCATAGCCAACATTTTTATGCGGAAGTGGGAAAATGAACAAATTTTCAACAATAGACCAAAAGAACTTATCACCTATAAGAGATATATAGATGATATTTATATTGTTTGGAGAGGTACTCAGGACTCATTAAATCAATTTTTAACATTTATAAGTAACAATGATTATGATATCTCTTTTTCCCACATGAGCAGCTACGAAGCAATTAACTTTTTAGATTTGTGTATTTTTAAGGATTTTAATAGACTTTTTACAAAAACTTATTTTAAGGAAGTGGATGCCAATGGTTACATCCCCCTTGGCAGTTGCCACCATCCCAGATGGCTAAACACAATTCCCAACAGCCAACTAATGAGGATTAGGAGGAATTGTAACAATTATAAAAAAATTCCAAGAAAAGGGATACAAAAAAAGTGATCTGGAAAGAACTAAAAATAAAGTCAAAAACATCAAACGAAAAGACCTATTTACCAATAAAGAGAAGAAAAAGAATGATTATGGCATGGCATTCATAACTAGTTTCTCAAGACAACACACCCAAATGGAGAAAATTCTGAAAAAGCACTGGCACCTTTTACTAAAAGATAGCACTTTAAAAACCCTCCTCCCATCTAAGCCACAGTTCATATATACGAAACCAAAAAAACCATGAGGTTACAGTTGGCCCATAATGTGGTCAATCCCCCCACCAAAACTTGTACATTTTTGGATCAGGTAGGGTTCTTCAGCTGTGGCAGATGCATGATATGTCGTACTTCCAGCTTCAGAAAAAGGAAAAACACAGAATTCAAATCCTGGTTTAATGGGAAAACGTATAAAATTAAGAAATTTATAACATGTGCATCCACACACGTGACATACCTCTTCTCATGTCCTTGTGGATTACAGTACGTGGGGAGGACCACAAGGGAACTAAGGGTAAGGCTTAGAGAACATGTCTCAAACATTAAAAAGGGTTTAAAAAAACACAGCCTTTCTTATCATTTCAAATTGGTCCATCAAAGTAATCCTGCCCTTCTATCTTTTTGTGCCATTGATAAGATAGAACCCCACTGGAGGGGAGGTAATCTAAAAAAAGCAGTATCACAAAATGAAACACAGTGGATCCATCGCTTGGAGACACTTAAACCCAAGGGATTAAACGTAGACTTAGATGTGAACTGTTTTTTATCCAATTGGTAATAATTTATATTTTAATATCCTCCTTTTTTATAGTATAATGTCAACAATTTCAGCTTTCCCTCCCCCACAAAATATTTTCCTCGCATATGTATGATTATTCCTAAGATATTGTAATTTAATATTCCTTCTCTCATATAGCATCTTTTAATAATATTAATCTAATAAGGATATGATATATTAATACTGCCAATTTTTTAACATTATTGATTTATTGGATATTTTTAATAATTTTTATATTTTTTATTATTATTTTTAATATTATTCCTCCATAATACCTCCTCCTCAAATATTAAAAGTCTCCAGTTAGGACTATCCCTTAATAACCACATATATATTTTTTGTTTTTAAAAAAATCATATAAAAATGAAATATCGTAACAAGGATATGGTTTATTGCATAATTTTTATATATTATATTTTATTTTTTATATATATATTTTTTTTTATATATATATATTTTTAATACCAATCCTTCATATAACGTCCTCCTTAAATGATAAAAGTCTCTAGTTAATAATTTCCCCTATTAACCACCTTTATAGTTTAAAAAAAATCAATAAAATTTGATTAATAAATATTTAAATAAAGTAAATTTTAAATAAAGTTAATTGGTTTAATGATGTACATTATTGACCATTTATTGCAAATGCGTGCATATATGTTTTCTAATAATTTTCTAATAGTAATGAATAAATTTTGTTTTAATACATAGAGTACGCACAGAGGGTATATGATACATTTCACTGTAAACAGGAAGTGATGCCCGGATCTAGAACGTTCATTAATATACCAAGAATAAGTTCAAAATTAATTTCCAAGTATGAATGGTAATGCCATTATACTAATTTTAATGAATTTTTTTAGTAATTTACATCGGTATATCATTTTATATTAATCTATTCTGGATATGACGATTGCGGGGCTACGATATAAAAAGCCTCTGCCAACAGGAAGTGATGTCTTTGAAGACGCTGTATTGACGGCGAAACGCGTTGACGCACTTCTGGTTGCGCACCTTACGGAACGTCACTTCCGGTCAGGAACTTCCTGTGTGTGGAACGCACGCCAAGAGCGGCGCCACACGAGCATACTGTTACATGCTGGTTTACTTTGTTCGCTTGTAAGTATTCAATTGTCGCATTTTGAGGAATAAAAGAGTATAAACGTACTTCACCATTACGGCCTTCTTTTTATTTAACGGTGGAAGCGGAAGCGGACCCTTAATATTGGAGGTCTCATTGGAGAAGAGCTATAAAGATCCTGGGCAACTGTGCAATCTTTTCTAAAGGTCTTTATACAGTGGCTATTTGGTGAGTGGGGAACCAAGAGGGGCACCTTAATCACCTTGCAAGCACCTTTAATTATTTGGCACGTTGGCACTTTATCTGGATCACTGCACAAAGACTGTTTTTATATGCACCTGATTTTAAGGTTTATGATTCATCTGAGCACTTTATTTGGAATATAGCACAATGGACTTTTATTATTAACACTTGCTATCTTGTATTTATTGCTTAATTGGACTCATTTAATTTTACACCAAAGCACTTTATATACACAATATTTTGGAATTGTATATTATATATTTTAATGTAGATGCTAGCGCTGCATAAATTTGCTTATGATCAGTCTTCCTAAGATTTTCTTAGTGTTCGCAGCAGCTGCACGTATTTATCACATTTTTCTTCACTTATATTGAGTTTACACATTGTGTAGCGCGGGTTTAATTTTGTTTTTACAACTCCGATTTTATATCTTTTATGAACCGAGCCTATGCAGAATATTCGTCTGCTAATTCGGCCCATGCAACCAATCCCAATCTCTTCTGGGAAGCAAGAAAAGCCTTCCTTAATGGACGTATTATTTCATATGCAGCTGCATATAAAAAATTTGCCACCAACAATTTTAAATCTGCCAGTGAACGCCTGCGTACTGCCCAACACACCCTCATGGCATCTGATTCCCCTGATAACAGAAAAGCGTGGACAGAAGCCAAGTCGGCTTTTGACACCTGGGCGGACACATATGGCGACTACTCTTCACAGGTTCGTCAACAAGGCTGGGAAGCTGTTGGCGAGACTGGGCAGAGGACCCTACAAACTTACTCACATCACCTCTCTAAGGGATCATACTGGCCAGGTGGCCCAAGGGGTGCAGACCATCATGCATAAATTTTATTCCACCCTTTACGCCCTCGATCCCATTGACGAAAATATAGCCAGCTCTTTTCTCCATAGTATAGATTTGCCCAAGATCTCCCAAGATCTACTTGAGTTCCTGAACACTCCCATCACCCAGGCAAAGATCTCTGACACTATCAGGCAGTTGGCCCCCAGCAAGGCCCCAGGCCCCGATGGTCTGACCAGTGAATTTTACAAAACCCTTTCCTCACAAATAACCCCCACCTTGATGAAAGTTTATTCCTCTATATGGGACGGGGGCCAGTATCCTCCCACGGGTAACCAGGCTATTATCAAACTTCTGGCAAAGAAAGGCAAGGACCCACTGGAACCTGGCTCATATAGGCCTATTTTCCTCCGTAACCTGGACATGAAAATCCTATCCAAAGTCATAGCCTCCAGACTCGCCCTTATAATGCCCTCTCTGATCCATCCAGCCCAATCAGGATTTACTAAAGGCAGATCTGCTGCCTCTAACATCCGCAAGGTTCTATTGACCCTTGAACAGGCTTGAATACACCCGGGGGGTGGACCTGGCCACCATGACTCTGGACGCGGAGAAAGCTTTTGATAATGTGAACTTTGACTGACTCCATATGGTATTGGGAACTATGGGCTTTACAGGCCCTTTTATTAATTTATTCAGGTTATGTGTGGCTGGCTACCTTACGAAGGCGTTTCGCCTTTATAAGGGCACGAGACAAGGGTGTCCCCTGTCTCCACTCCTTTTTAACATAGCGCTGGAACCCCTCTCTAGATACCTCCTTGAAGTAGCCCCCCTACACGGGATCCGTATCGGATCACAGGAATTGAGGATCTCCCTATTCGCAGATGATGTTCTGCTCTTCACGTCAAACCCCACCGCAGATATACCCACGATAGTCTCCACTTTTGATAGATTCAAACTATGCTCTGGCCTGCGGATTAATTATTCCAAAAGTGAGACCCTCCCGCTCGGTCAGAACCCACACCCATCTTGGGCATAAAACTCCCCTTTCATAGTGACCAACTCTCATATGACCTATTTGGGCATTAAGATAGGAAAATCCCCTTCCTCCATTTATACTTTGAACTACCCGCCTTTATTTGCCAAAATTTGTCAGGAACTGGATAACTGGATGGGTCTTCCTCTCTCTCGCTCCTGGGGAGATGTCACCTGATTAAAATGGTCAGCTTTGCCCGCATTCTTTATCCTTTGCAAACCTTGCCTTTGTTGATTAAACATAAAGACGCTCAATCCCTTAACAGGGCCTTCTCCAAATTCTTATGGAAAGGCAAGCGACCTCGTATCTCTCTCCAAAAGCTTTCTCTCCCCAGGAGTGAGGGTGTTATTAACTTCCCAGATATTAGATTGTATAACTTGTCTTGCTTACTCAGGGTAGCACTGGACTGGATTTCTCATACCTCGCACTACTCCACTTATGCCCTGGAGTCTCAGATGTCTTACCCGTTCTCATTATCTGCTCTTCTCCACACCAAATGGTCATCCATGCGTACAGATCTCCGCCACAACATCCTTCTAAGGGACACCGTCATACCCTGGAGAGAAGTCAGGAAATGTCTATGTCTTCCCTCTTCCATCTCTAAGTTTCTTCCCATCCTGGGGAACCCCAATTTCCCACCGGGTCTGGATCTTCCGATTTTCAAATCCTGGGTTCTCAAAGAAATAACATTTTTTGCAGATCTCTGCGACCAAGATGCAGGGATACCACGACCTCATTGAGTCAACATTGAGAAGTTTAATCTCCCTGGTTCTCATGTGTTCTTCTTATCGCAATGCGCCAGCTATGTTAACTCTTCCTGCAAAGACTGCAAGAGAGAGTAGGTTCAAGTCTTCCCTCATTGACACCCTTTTAGATGCGGGGACATTCAGTATCTCTGACATTTACCAACCCCTTCTAAAGCTTCTATCGCCCTCACTAGCAACCTCGTCCGCGTCCAATGGGGCGAAGGACTTTTCCAATGACAACATCATTTTCAAAATATTCAATGGTTACAGGTCCACTCTTCGCCTTACTCCTAATGAACTTTGGAGGGAAACGCAATTGAAAATTCTACATAGAGCTCATATTCCTTTCCTATCAGACAAAACCAATCCAGTGTCCAGCACCTGCCCACTCTGCAGCACGGAGAGACCTACCTTGAAACACAGGTTCTGGTCTTGCTCCTTTATCTCGTCGTTTTGGGAAAAGGTCATAGCATTAATCCATAACATCACACTTCTTCACTTGCCTAAGGACCCTATGCTCCTGATATTCGGCCATTGGGACAAACAGCTCCAAGTTTGGTCCAGCCGGCTCTCCACGCCACCCCGTTTATGGATCTTAACCTGCTTGTTGGTGGCCCAGAGGGCCATCCTCTCCAATTTAATATCTACCATATGTCCGACAGTCACGCAAGTCCAAAATGAGCTTCTTCTCCTCCTCCGTAAGGACTGCATCAATACGGATTTCAATTCGGCATCTTCTCAACGTCGTTTCTTCAACAAATAGATAGACTTCTCCTCATCACTATCATCAACTCGGAACTTGTCAGTAACGTACAACACCTTCACTTATACGGCACTCCTCCAGTAAATATGACTATGGGACCTTACCCCCAACAGGGGGTCTTCGGTTCTAGGCCTCCTCCTATCCCTCCCCCCTTTGCCCTCTTTTCCCCCCTTGTCGTTAGTACTAGATAGGACTTTTGCTTTTACAATCCTTTCTGCAAGATCCATCCACTTATATTGGTCGGTGATGGCTCACCCTTGCACCATATTGCTTTGCATCATTCCTATTTGGTAGTTGACAAGTTTGTTATTCACTAAAATGTTAATGCTTGCTGGTTCCCCAACCCCAAAGCACCTTCTCCCCATGTTAATGGGGATAAGGGCCTCACCCCCACAACCATGGCCGGTGGTTGAGAGGGTCTGCGGGCAGGGGGCTTATCAGAATCTGGAAGCCCCCAGATCCCTGCCCCCTATGTGAATGAGTATGGGGTACATAGTACCCCTACCCATTCACCAAAAATGTAAATAAAGGCAGTAAATTAGTTTTTGACAATTTCTTTATTAAAAAAAAAAACATTGTCCCCTGATGTAGATCCATCACATGCCGCCCACTGCAAAAAAAACCACAACAAAAAACAAAAACTCCGGCCTCGTCGAACGCTCCCCGCAGACTGCTTGCTCCTCCGTCTGACATTTCTTATATAAGTAAGGAGTGGGGCCACTTGGTGATGCTCACCTGGTGACCCCGCCCCCTTGTGACATCATTGAACCCTGGTCAATGATGTCACGAGGGGCAGGGTCACCCGCTGACATTATTGGGTGACTTCGCCCCTTAGCTATATAAGAAATGTCAGGCTGTCCGAGGAAAGCGTTTGATGAAGCCAGAGGGTTTTTTTTTAATTTCTTTCCGGTTCAGAGGTGAGGTGGGAAGCATGAGATATATTTGCATCGGGGGACATTTTTTTTTATTTTTTGAATAAAGGAATTATCAAAAACTTGTTTAGTGTCTTTATTTACTTTTTACACATTTTTGGTGAATAGGTAGGGGTACCCCAGGGTTGTAGGGATGAGGCCTTTGTCCCCATTATGGGGACAAAGTGCTTTGGGTAGGGGGGCTGAGCTCCCCCTCCCCCCTGTGCCAAAGAGTCCCCCCCCCATGTCGAGGGGCATGTGGCCTGGTATGGTTTAGAAGGAGGGATAATTTTTTCGACTCATCTAAATTCTAATCATTCCAAAAATTTGGAATTAATTAGAAAACAAACAAATGGAGGGATGTGTTGGAACTGGAGAGAGTCCAGAGAAGGGCAACTAAACTGATTAGGGGGTTGGAGGACCTTAACTATGAAGAGCGGCTGCAATCGCTCGATTTATTTTCCCTGGAGAAGAGACGTCTGAGAGGGGACATGATAGCAATTTATAAATATCTTAATGGGGATCTCAGCTTAGGAAAAAAGCTGTTCATTCAAAGGAATTGCACGAGGACTCGAGGACATACAATGTGATTAGAGGAGAAGCGTTTTAACCTCAGGCAACAAGGAGGGTTCTTTACTGTTAGGGCTACAAGATTGTGGAATTGTCTACCACAAGAGGTGGTTTCTGCGGGTAGTATGGTGACTTTCAAAAGACTCTTAGACTTACATCTCAAGGATCAGGACATTAAGGGCTATGTTAGATGATTACAGCCACACACACCTACACAGGTTGAACTGGATGGACTATTTTCTTTATTCAACCTCACCTACTATGTAACTATGTAAAATGAAACAAATTGAAATTCCTTACTATTCATTACTATTTCATTCGGATACATGATCAGAATCACCAACAATGTGTCTGAATTTGTATTCGGAACGAAACAAATTACGAATATGTAGTTGTAATTCACCTTTGCAGTTTGCCATACTGTTTTGATTCAAACTGTACTATATGTATACGCTTGACAGTTTTCTGTACTTGTCAGGCACATTCTATACTTCTTATTGGCTTTTAAGTTGGAATTTTGAATCTGTACCAGCAATGTACTTGCATATCTTCCATAATAAAAAAAGAATAGGATAAAAATTTTTCTTACAACATTTGTATATGTTTACTGCCACCTACATTGGCGCAAACCGAATTTTTGGGGAATACCAATTTCCCTTTATTGCCCTCTGAGGACAGAGAATATTTGGATGCCCCTATTACTCTACAAGAACTACATATGGCTGTTTCTAGTTTTCCAGACAATAAGGAATGAATGATATTCTAGATGTAAACAAACAAAATCAAAACACCCTTCCCACCCTTTTTTTTTTTATTCTTTATTTAGAAGAATTCTTTACTTAGACAAATCCGAAACTGAAATATTCATACAACATCAGAAGATACAATAGGTGAGGCATGACAAAGCAATGAGTACAATCACAAATGTGTTGAGGGCACTGAGCCCAGAGGAATAAAAGGCACAAACAAGTAGTCTATGAAAAGTACTCAAATACCTAACTAAATCATACTATTTCTCCCCCTTTTTTTTCTTGTTCTATAAAGGAATCAACATCGAACCACAAGTCAAAAGGGGGTGGGGGGGCCTCCACTAATAACACCTTGGTTTTCCCACTGTTAAGATACAGAAAACACAGGGAGCAATATGGTTAAGCGTAATAAAACTGATTCATTAAGCTTCAGTATTGCTAAAGGAGTGCAAAATTAGATAACACTGACTGTGTACTGCAGTTTACAAACAGAAACACGAAGAGTCGGAAGATGCAGGAGAAGAATTGCTTGTTTAACCGCTTGCCGACCGCCTCACAAATGAGTGCGGCGGCAGAGTGGCTCTCCTAGGTCAGTGGGTGATGGCCAATGATTTACCACCTGCACCTGCTGATCGATGAGGAGGAAGACAGGACAAAGCTCTGTCAATGTAAACAACATAGAGCTCTGTCCTGTCAGTGGGGATGTGCTGATTTTTGTTCCCCTGCAAAGCAGGGAATAAGAACCAGCATAAATCCAACAACAAGCCATCAACTCAATGCTTCTTCTTAAAAGATCCTTTATTGATTCACAACAGCAAATACAATGTCCATTGATTCTAACGGTCGGAATGGGGGTAAAATCTTCCGGGGCTTAAGTGGTTAAGGGTGAACTGATGCTGCCATGTCAGGGTGACCGTAGTGTAGTTAAGGGTGAACTGACTCTGCCATGGCAGGGTGACCGAACTCGGCCATGTCAGGGTGACCGTAGTGTAGTTAAGGGTGAACTGACGCTGCCATGTCAGGGTGACCGTAGTGTAGTTAAGGGTGAACTGACACTGCCATGTCAGGGTGACCGAACTCTGCCATGTCAGGGTGACCCCACTATGCAGATTCTGGGTTAGAGGTATACATATATATATAAATATATATATATATATCAAAAACGACAATTTTTAAGAACTTTTTTTTTGCCTGATTCATAGTCCCTGGGGCATGACCCAGAACCCTAGGCACATTTTAGGGGCATTTATTGGGTTTTAGGGCTTCAAAATTGTGTTTTTTGATTCCAGAAGTTCGGGTCCCATTGATTTCAATGGGGTTCTGGAATCCGAACCAAACTTTTGGGAAATTCGGGTGTTCTGGTCGAACCAAACTTTTCAAAATTTCGATCATCCCTAACAAAGAGAAGGCATATTTATTAAATACCTTCTCCAGCTCCGTGTATACAAAGGAGCATGGGGGAGCTTGTGTCCATAATTGGGTTGATATTGACACAGCCCCTATTGAACCACTATGGCTCAAAATGTATATGGTCCAGAAATATTTAGACATAATAAAGGTGAATAAAGCACTTGGACTGGATGGCACACACCCACGGGTCCTAAAAGAATTGAGCTCTGTCATTTCAAAGCCATTGTTTCTAATTTTTAGGGATTCTTTAATGACTGGAACAGTATCACTGGATTGGTGCCTATATTTAAAAAGGGATCAAAGTCTTTACCAAATAATTATAGAGCTGTTAGTTTACCTTCTACAGTTGGGAAGATACTGGAACACTTATTAAAAGACCACATAGATGAGCTCTTGCTGGAAAAAATATTTTAATCAACAGAAGGCATGGATTCATGAAAGACAGAAGTAGTCAAACAAACCTGATTTCTTTTTTGAGGAGGTAAGAAAAACCTTGGACAAAGGAATGGCTGTGGACATAGTATACTTAATGTAGATTTTGCCAAAGTGTTTGACACAGTTCCCCACACACATCTAATGTTTAAGGTAAAGTCTACAGGCTTGGGGAAAAAGCAGTTTGTAAATGAATAGAAAACAGGCTAAAGACTGAATTCCAGAGGGTAGTGGTTAATGATTCATACTCTGAATGGTCCAAGGTTATCAGTGGTGTACCCCAAGGTTCAGTGTTGGGGCTATAAATTGTTAATATATTTATAAATGATATAGGGTCTGGGATTAAAAGTACCCTTTCAGTGTATGCTGATGACACCAAGCTATGCAGTGGAAAAACATCCTTACAGGATGTCTCCAACTTACAAGCTGACCTCAATACACTGTTTCATTGGGCAACTGTGTGGCAAATGAGGTTTAATATTGATAAATGTGAAGTAATGCACTTGCGGGCTAGAAACATGCATGCATCATACATACTAGGAGGAGAACAGCTGGTGGATTCAATGGTGGAGAAGTACCTCGGTGTTCTCATAGATCATAGGCTTAATAATAGCATGCAATGCCAATCTGCCTTTTCCAAAGAGAGCAAAGTACTTTATTGAATTAAAAGAGGCATGGACTGCAGAGAGAGAGATGTAATTTTGCCCCTTTACAAAACATTAGTAATACCTCATCTGAAATATGCAGTTCAGTTTTGGGCACCAATTCATAAAAAGGATATTGGGGAACTGAAGAAAGTGCAGAGAAGAGCAACCAAACTGATAAGCTGAACTGAATTTATTATCTCTTGAGAAGAGGAGATTGAGAGGGGATATGATCAACATGTATAAATACAAAAGTGGTCCATATAGTGAACTTGGTGTTGAGTTATTTACTTTAAGGTCATCACAGAGGACAGGGGGGCACTCTTTACGTCTGGAGGAATAAAGATTTAATATCTAAATTCGGCAAGGTTTCTTCACAGAAGGAGCTGTGAAAATGTGGCATAGATGGCCTCAAGAGCTGGTTCTGGTCAGCTAAGTGGATTGTTTTTGGCTGGGTTAAAACTTAGTGTGGACGCAGCTAACAGCAGGGGTCCGGTGCGTCCAGTCCGTTACAGGGATGAATCAGGCCCAGATTTCTGCCTGAATTCGGACCTAAAACTGAGCCAAAGATGCACAGAATCCCTGGGCCGCCCAAGGGATGTTTAAACCAGCTCCATTTAGAGCCGAGCACACTCTCCTGTCATGCAAATTAGATACGGGAAACCTGCATCCAATTCACACTAGTGTGAACCCAGCCTTAACCACCTCCCACCCAGTCACTGTACATATATGGTCGGGTGGGAGTCTTGTCCTTCTGAACGGACGTTCCGGAACGGCGCGATCTCGATGTGCCTGTGTCCCTCGGACACAGAGCAACAAGTTGCGGCAGGAGGGCCCTGTGATTGGCCCTCCTGATCACATGACGGCTGTGTCCAATCACAGCCATCATGTAATGTAAATACAGCCATTATAACGGCTTTGATCCCTTCTTCTCCTCACACAGATCCTGCCAGTGAGGAGAAGAAGACTATCTGTGCTGCAGCAAGGGGATCAGTGAGTTTTTCTAATTACTCACTGATAACAGGGGGGGTCTGTGCTGGTAATCAGAACATTCATTACCAGTGCATCCCTGGGGGGGGGGTGCCACTAGAGCCACCAGGGATGCCCACCCATGACCACCAGGGATGCCCACCATGGCCACCAGTGATGGCAATCAGGGCTCAGAGAGCCTGCCAGTTGTGCCCTCCCTATCAGTGCTGCCCACCAATGCCATCTATCAGTGCTGCCCACCAGTGCCCATTATTGCTATCTATCAGTGCCGCCCACCAGTACCCATTATTGCCCACCAGTGCTGCCTATCAGTGCCCATCAGTGCCGCCCATCAGTGCCGATCAGTGCCGCCTATCAGTGCCGATCAGTGCCACCTATCAGTGCCCATCAGTGCCACCTATCAGTGCCCATCAGTTCCCATCAGTGCCACTGATCAGTGCCCATCAGCGCTGCCTATCAGTGCCCACCAATGCTGCATATCAGTGCTACCTATCAGTGCCACATATCAGTGCCCATCAGTGCTGCATATCAGTGCCACCCAATCAATGCCACCCCATCAGTGCCACCCCATCAGTGCCTCCTCATCAGTGCCTGTCAGTGCGGCCTCATCAGTTCTCATCAGTGCAGGAAAAAATCTATCTATTTACAAAATTTTATAACATAAAACAAAAAAACTTTTTTTTTTCATACTTTTTGGTATTTTTTTATTTGTGCACCAAAAAAGAAAAACCCTTGCGGTGATCAAAAACCACCAAAAGAAAGCTCTATTTGTGGGGAAAAAATAACACAGATTTTGTTTAGGTACAGTGTTGCATGACCGCGCAATTGTTATTCAAAATGCAACAGCGCTAAAAGCTGAAAATTGGTCTGGGAAGGAAGGGGGTTTAAGTGCCCAGTATTGAGGTAGTTAAGAAAGGCCTGGATTTTTTCCCAGATACACATAATATAACTGAATACTAATATTTATAGGTAAAAGTGATCCAGTGAATATACAATTGCCTCTTGGGGGATCAGGAAGGTATTTTTCCCCCGCTGGAGCAAATTGGATCGTGCTTTATTGGGTTTGTTTTTCCTTCCTCTGGATCAACTGTGGGTATAGGATTGTATATATACAGTAGGGATATATATATTATTTATTTTTTCATTTTATTAGTTGAACTAGATGGATTTGTGTCTTTTCTCAGCCATATTAACTATGTAACTATGCAATTTAGCCTTATTAATGCACTTGTAGGTTGTCTAGATTTTGGTAGGCAAGTTGATACTCATAAATATTTAATCTATAAAATAAAATAATTTGGGGTTGATAAATTATATGTACAGTACATACACAGGGAATTGGTTACACAAATGGCTCCAGAGAGTAGTGCTAAATTGCTCATTCTCTAAATTGTCTAAAGTTGTGAATGATGTTCTCTAGGGTTCTGTCTTGGGGCCAATGCTGTTCAATTTGTTTTATAATTATGTAGAGGTTGAAGGTAAGAGATAATTTTCAGTGTTTGCTAATGATACCAAATTATGCAGGCTTATTCAGCACAGGATATATTATCATAACAGGAAATTCTGGATAAAATAAGGAATTGGGCAGCTACCTGGCAGGTGAGGTTCATAATTGAGAAATGAAAAGTTCTGCACTAGGGGTCCAAAAATACACATGCAAATTACACATAAGGGTTAGGGGGAGGTACTTCTAGTAGAATTAGCTCTGGAATAAGATCTAGGGGTGCTTGTAGATCACAGACTTACCAATAGCATGCAATGGCAGCAGGTAACAAAGCTGCCAAAATACTCTCATGCAATAAAGTGGATTATATTCAAGAAATAAATCAATAAGTCTAACTTTTTACAAAACACTGGTTCATCCTCATCTAAATAAAAAAAAAAAAAACCTGAAAGGGAATTGGTTGGGGGAGTTCACGTAAAATGATTAAGGTTCCCTGATCATAATATCTTGGTGGGTGTCACCACCAAAATACATGCTGCTATATAGAGAAAGAACTGTGGAAAAGTACACCAACTTAAGGTTACCAAGTCATTTATTAGAAAAAAAATATATAAAACTTTTACGTAAATTCCCCATTGACCTCCCCATCTCCCTCCCCTCCTAACCATCCCCACAATACCCAGCCAGACAACCCTTATTAAAAAATTAAATATAAAACACCATGTGATCTGCCACCTAAGAAAAACCTCCTCTGCAGGGAGGAAAAAGAAGCAGTAGGCATATGCATGTCACCTGCTCCTGGCTTTTTACATATGAAGCAGTTCTTTTGGCTTCACTGATGCATCACTTTTATCAACTGATATATATGTCTACTGCCTCATTTTTCATTCATTTCATTCTCTACAGGGGCGAATTCACATTAAAGTTTTCATATTGTTTCTTATAAATGATTTGGTAGCCTAAAGCTGGTGTCTTTTCCACAGTACTTTCTCTATATCATCCTCATTCAGTTGAATAAGAAAAGGGAAGGGCAGTACATATAGTAAAGGAGATGGGGGACCTCAGCTATGGGGTTTAATAACATATATTACAGTTATTCACTCTGGGAAAAGGCACCTAAAAGGGGACATGATTACACTGTACAAATATATCAAAGGTGACTCAAGTAACTGTAATAAATGGTTTACTTTAGGATATTTAGGGTGAACACATTTTTAGGTTATAAGCAAGGATGTTTAACCTTAGATTGTGGAAAGGGTTCTTTACTGTTAAAGAAGTAAAAAATTGAAACTTCCTCCTTCAGGAAATGGTGCTAACTGAGAGTGTCAACAACTTTAAAAAAAAAATTTAAATGTCTGATTTAGGAAGCAGAATATGCAGGACTATGGGAATTTTTAGAAAATAAAAAATGCACACACATTTACATCTGGATGAACTGGATGGACCTGTGTTTATTTTCAAACTATAAACTATGTAACTTTGAAAAAAAAGGTTTTTTTATGTAGTTGTGGCTGCAGCACCTGAAGCATGAATTGACCAGTGTGAGTAGAAGCCAGGACTGATGTAAATGCTATAGGATAGTTTACTCCAGAAAAATAAATCTAAAGTCCCCAACTTTGTAGTCTGTGGAAAAATAATTTAATGATTACAGTGCTATACCTCAACACACAATAGCCACATATAAAACAGTGACTGGATAAGAAGCTTGACTGGACTGCAAATTAACAGGAAACAATTTTGTGAGCAATTCAATTTCTTCAGAAGGAATATCAAAGAGTGAATTTATTGTGCCATATGTTCAAGTTTTCAGTTAAAACTGAAAACCCCTGGGCGTGGTTGAACCGTTCATGTGAGAAGACGTGCTTCACTTCGGCTCCGACATCCTTACTCATTTATCCTGTTGTGAGACTACTTATTTGCAGCAATTGACAGATTACTTTGCGCCTGGTACAGACTCACTCCTGTAGCTGTTCCTGGTCATCATAAAAGCACAGCAGTGATGATGAGAAGGAAGGAGGAGAGCGTTCCTGCCGAGAGGCTGAGTCAACATGCCGGATCGGTGCTGCCACAGTGCCTCGGAAAGGATTGCCAAGCTGCCACTATTTCAAAACTAGAGAAGTTTGCACACGATTCGACTAAACAGAAACCTCAACAGAAAGCCGCTCCTTCCCCCGCCAATGCTGACTTCTCAGAGAGACCCCTGCATCTCAAACACATGGAGAAACATGCAGAAGAGGCCATGGCATCTGGGTCGGTGGGAGTCACAGTAAGTAATCCCACTATAACTACACATGAGGTGGTGGGCCCATCTGCTGCTGAGCACAATGAACCCACATTGCAGGACATACTAACGGCAGTACACACATATGGCCCCTCTCTCACTGAGTTATCTGTTGAAGTCAAAAGCATAAAGGAAGGCATACTGCACATCAGACAAGATTTGCAAAAGATCAGAGAGAGGGCCACAGCTTTGGAAGGCAGAGTAAATGCAGTGGAGGATGAGTTACCACCACTCATTCAGGATGTACGTGTGAACATTGCAAAAGTAGAAGACACTACAAACAGGCTTGAAGACAAGGAAAATAGATTACGACGTAGTAACTTATGCATAGTGGGAATGCTTGAAAAGTCTGAAGGCAAAAATCCGGTTGAATTCTTTGAAAAATGGCTGACAGAAACCTTTGGTAAAGATAACCTCACTCCTTTTTTTCTCTGTGGCGAGAGCGCACAGAGTGCCATTCAGAACATCACCACCAGGGAGCAATGACAGACCATTCTTGTTGAAGTTCTTACACTATGAGGACAGAGACGTTATACTAAGGTTAGCAAGACAACGACCCAAGATGGAGATTCAAGGCTCCAAAATTTCTATCTACCTGGATTTTTCTGCAGCCATACATAAAAGGGCAAAATTCATTGAACTTATGAAGGGCCTACAGGCCATTCCAGTAGCCTAATCCATGTTGTATCCGGCAAAATTGCGGGTAGCGACAAATGATTAGGTCCACTTCTTCGAAAAACCTAATATGGCGAACCAATTGGCTGGATCGACAGGAAAGACAACTTCGGGTGGCTGACGATTATTATTTACAGATCTGAAGTATTACATTCATTCTCGGTGAATGGAAGGTTTTCCAATGGAACCATCCACAGAAGGTTTAGTTCTATTGATCTGTTTTTTTTTTTTTCTGTGTTAGTTACTATGTTTTGTATATCTAACCTTTTTTTTTTTTTTTTTTTTTTTTTTTTTTTTTTTGAGCCTTGCCTCTGCGGACGGAGTGATATCTGTCACTACAGAAATGCACATGGCACTGAATGGTTATCTGTTAAGCTGATCTCGAAACATAAAATATACGCATATGTGGACTACTACTCCTGGAACTGTGATTTATTTTCTAGAGTGATAAATGGCTAACTGCACTAGGTCCATTCTCTCCTGGAATGTAAGAGGTTTACATGATGCGCGATCGAGGATTGCCACCTTTACCTACCTCAAACATCATGATCCATCTGTAACCTGCCTATGGGAAACTCATATGACTAAAGACACTACTAAGGTATTACATTCCTCAGAATATCCTATTCAATATCATTCCATGCATATTCAGTATTTTAGAGGAGTCTGTGTCCTAATATCTAGTAATACCAGGTTTGAGACACTGGACATCAAAATAGATACACAAGGAAGATTTGTTTTTTTGATGGACATATGGGATTCTTGTAAATGCATAATTGCTAACATATATATTCCTCCACCTTTTGCTATAGAAGTGCTGGAGTGTCTGTCTTGGTTTATTGCCAAACATCTGCAAACTCCTATATTGGCTTTCAGAGATTTTAATAACGTAATGAATTCCTCCCTCGATATACACAAAAAGTACTGTCCTCAGGGTCCTGGGTCACTCACACCCTTTACCAATTACACTGAGCCAAATTATAAACACAAATCTGTCTAAATCTGCTTTAGTTAATACTTGTCCTTTGCCGAGATAATCAATTTACCTCACAGGTGTGGCATATCAAGATGCTGATTAGACATCATGATTATTGCACAGGTATGCCTTAGGCTGGCCACAATAAAGGCCATTCTAAAATGTGCAGTTTTACTGTATTGGAGGGGGGGGGTCCAAAAAGAAGTCAGTATCTGGTGGGACCACCATTTGCCTCATGCAGTGCAACACATCTCCTTCGCATAGAGTTGATTAGGTTGTTGATTGTGGCCTGTGGAATGTTGGTCCACTCCTCTTCAACGGCTGTGCAAAGTTGCTGGATATTGGCAGGACCTGGAACAAGCTGTCATAGTGCTGATCCAAAGCATCCAAACATGCTCAATGGGTGACATGTCCGGGTGAGTATGCTGGCCATGCAAGAACTGGGATATTTTCAGCTTCCAGGAATTGTGTATAGATCCTTGCAACATGGGGCCGTGCATTATCATTCTGCAACATGAGGTGATGGTCGTGGATGAATGGCACAACAATGGGCCTCAGGATCTGGTCACAGTATCTCTGTGCATTCAAACTGCCATTAATAAACTGCACCTGTGTTTGTTGTCCATAACATATACCTGCCCATACCATAACCCCACCGCCATCATGGGCCACTCGATCCACAATATTGACATCAGCAAACTGCTCACCCACACAACGCCATACACGCTGTCTGCCACCTGCCCTGTACAGTGAAAACCAGGGATTCATCCGTGAAGAGAACAACTCTCCAAAGTGCCAGACACCATTGAATGTGAGCATTTGCCCACTTAAATTGGTTAAGATGACAAACTCCAGTCAGGTCGAGACACCAATGAGGATGACGAGCATGAAGATGAGCTTCTCTGAGATGGTTTCTAACAGTTTGTGCAGAAATTCTTTGGTTATGCAAACCGATTGTTGCAGCAGCTGTCCAGGTGGCTGGTCTCAGACAATCCTGGAGGTGAAGATGCTGGAGGTTGAGGTCATGGGCTGGTGTGGTTACACGTGGTCTGCAGTTGTGAGGCTGATTGGATATGCTGCCAAATTCTCTGAAATGCCTTTGGAGATGGCTTACAGTAGAGAAATGAAGATTCAGTTAATGGGAAACAGCTCTGGTGGACATTCCTGCAGTCAGCATGCCAATTGCACGCTCCCTCAAAACGTGCGACATCTGTGGCATTGTGCTATGTGATAAAACTGCACATTTTAGAGTGGCTCTTTATTTTGGCCAGTGTAAGGCACACCTGTGAAATAAACATGCTGTCTAATCAGCATCTTGATATGCCACACCTGTGAAGTGTATGGATTATCTCGGCAAAGGAGAAATGCTCACTAACACAGATTTAGACAGATTTGTGAACAAGATTTGAGAGAAATTTGCCTTTTGTGTGCATATAAAAAGTCTTAGATCTTTGAGTTCAGCTCATGAAAAATGGAGGCAAACACAAAAGTGTTGCATTTATAATTTTGCTCAGTTTATATAAATGAACTTGGTCTGATTGACCTATGGAGATGTAAATGCCCCTTGTGACGGTACTAACCATCACTATGAGTGAAAGACAGATAAGTAATGGTTTGAATTGCTTCAATATTTGTCAGCAAAATCTATGCTTGGCTGTGAGAGAGACACAAAGACTGTAATTCGCAGACTTCCCTATTGTTTGTGTAACCTTGTGGGTGAAAACTTTATATAAGTCTGTTTCTTGTTCAATAAAGTTGTTCTAGAGTTACTTCACCCTCAATCTAGAGTCCTGTCTCTTATTGGGGGAATATGCTACAAGGGATTGCTATGGTCTTCCATACTCCCTTAGATAATCACTAAGCTCTTGTAAGAGCTTGTGTAAGAGCTTGTTCTGCTGCACTCTCTGGGGAAAGAGAGGTTCACCCACGGGAACCTGGAGCCTTGTTGTAGGTCCAGGGTGGGTAGGACCCTAACCAAGCTGCGGCGGTTCGTGGGATCTGAAGTGGTTACAGTGTCTGATGGAGTGCTTGGAGCCCTTGGGAAGCACTTAGGAACATCTGTCAATGGAGGTACCTGGTCGGGGTACTGGTTGATCCGTTACATTGGTGGCAAGAGGTGGGATGGCGTCCTAGTGCGAGGAGAAGCAGCTCAGAGACACCGGTGATGTTATGGAGTGAGCTAACACCCGTGCAGCGTCCCCATGTGAGGAGGAGTTTCTCTGGAGGTTGCAGCAACACTTGGTTTAACAATATGGGCCTGTATCAGAGGAAGCCATACTAGACTGGAGAGATTTCAGTTGAAAGGAAATGTGGTAGGAGGCCTTAGAGAATGTGCAGTGGAGGCGGAGAGAGAACCTTCCCAGCGAAGAACAGCAGTTCCAGGTATACGTTGAACTGTGGTTACCTTTCCTAGGAGAGAAACCCCTGGATGAGTGGGTGACAGAGCTGTGGGACCTGATTTGGAAGGAGTTGTGGCTGGATGAAGCTTACCGGGCACTAAAATGGTACGCCACCCGGTACGACCACTGGATGGCTGACGACAATATGCCGGAAGGTGGGAACTATAGTGGCCTGGGCTTGCTGTGTGAGGCCTTTGAGGAGAGGGACTTTGGATGTCCAGCAGAGTTTCGGTGCTGGGAAATCCAGGACACCAGGAAAGCCCTACTGGGTCTCCCCAAAGCGGATGACCTGGGGTCAGACCTGATTCATCTGGTCAGAATGGAGTGGGAACTGGAGCAGGACTACCAACGCCTGCTCTGCTCCATTCCACCCCAATCTACCCTGCAAGCAGATCCAGACCCACAACCCTTCAGTTGGAGAGACAGTACAGACTGGTGGTACTGTGAAGACCCACCGATGGCAGGTGGAGATGGGACTGAGGTCTCTCTACCGGCCCTACAGGGAGGCTGGGCAGTCAGCCCAGGTCCCCAGCTACAGCAGGAGTTACTGGGAATAGAGAAGGTCGGTTCTACTCCCCAGCAACAGACCGAGTTACAGGGAGCCGAAGGTATCGTCCTTCCTCCCCAGCAGCAGTGTACCTTCCATGGAGAGGAGACAACTTATCATTTTCCCCAACCACAGGGAGACAGCAGCCCTGACCCCAATGGTGCAGATGGGACCACGGTCTCTGCACCAGACCTACAGGGATGTTGGACAGCCTGTCCAGATCCCCAACCTACCCCACAGGAATACCAGGAGGAGGAGGTAGGCGATCCCTCCTCTCTACAGCAGACCCCCAACCAGGTCCTGGGGGTAGTATTCACCAACTCAGCAGAAGAGCTGGCGACAGGGCAGAGTGCTACCAACCTCTGCCCAGCACCCACAAAAGCTACAGTCTTCACTTGTACACCTCAGGGATGCTGGACAGTTGGCCCAGATTCCCAACAGCCTGACGAAGTGAGCCCCACCACCCTGTCTTCTCTCCAGCAGCTGAAAGGACTCCCAGGAGAAGGGCCAGTCCACACTTATTCCTAGCAGCGGGTATGTTCTGCAAGAGAGGCAGAGGTTGGCTGGGTGAGTAACACTGTTTTTCCGGCAATTTGTTTGGGGAACTGGGTGGGTGCACACATTGGGAGGGCCCGTGGAACACAGCCTACCTTAGAGAGGTTGGAAAGTTCCTCTCTCAGCATACTAGGCTCCTATAATGTCTAAGTCACCCTGTGTCTTCCCAAGGTTCCCAAGAAGCCCAGTCTGGCCTGCCCAAACCAGATTTTCACAGACTGATCGGCTATGAGAGCTCCATGCGCCTTGCCAAGACAAACTTACAAACTATGTGGAACTTTGTCAAGGAAGCTGCCATGATGGATTGACTCTTTGGGACTTGTTACCCGACTAACTCAGGCACAGACCAGTTGGGGGTCTGGTACCTGGTTAGTCTACCTTTGGGGGGAAGATATGTCACGGTACTAACCGTCACTATGAGTGAAAGACAGATAAGTAATGGTTTGAATTGCTTCAATATTTGTCAGCAAAAACTTCATATAGAAATATAAAGATTTAATACCACCTTACACAGTATATTCCATGCTTGGCTGTGAGAGAGACACAAAGAATGTCATTCAAAGACTTCCCTATTGTTTGTGTATTGGAAGGGAATGTGTATTGTGATAAAGTTTACCTGTCTGTTCCATTGTTAAATGTTAATGACCTCACAATGTTCTGTCCAGATGGCTAGATAATTAGTTTAGTTCCTATATACACTTTCATCTGTATATGCTACTATAATCAGCCAGAGGGGATGGATTGTGTACACTGTATGAAAGTGTAAAACTCTGTTCCTATTGGATTGTGAATGTTACGTCCAGTCTTCAACAAGGTCCGTCTGGGCGGTAACCTTGTGGGTGAAAACTGTATATAAGTCTGTTTCTTGTTCAATAAAGTTGTTCTAGAGTTACTTCACCCTCAATCTAGAGTCCTGTTTCTTATTGGGGGAATATGCTACAAGTGTCAGGGGTCTGTGGTAGTGAGCCCTTATAGATCCCCAGCTCAGGATTCCCCAGGGCGCGGAGTCTAAGCCCCAGCCTGCTTCTTCACCCTTGCCCCTGATGGTGGGGATGGACTTGCAGCAGACTGGAACCAGGTCGCGGCCCCCAGGTAGGCCCAGCTGAGAATGTGGAGACCGCTGGCATGTGCAGGGTAGACAGGAGACTATAAGGAGATCCAAGAGACAAGCCGAGGTCAGGACAGGCAGCAGACAAACGTAGACGGAGAAACAAAGCCGGGTCGGTACACAGGAGATCAGATACAATAGCCAAGGGATACACGGATGGGAGCTCAGAGAACAGGGTTGTTGCTCAAGCAAGGAACAGTGCACTGAGTCTGTGTATATATAGGGAAGCAAACAGGGAGGTGACCCAGGAAGTAATTGACAGAAACAGGATATAACCCACAGTGAAGCAGGCGATGCCCATAGAAGCCCAAACACCACATGTGAAGGGAGCCAAGACAGAAGCATTGCTGCAAGGAGGTAAGAATATACAGACAAAACTATAGGCTAACTTGTGACAGTACCCCCCCTCTTACGGGGCCTCCCCACTCGCCTTGAGAGGAAACTTCTGATGAAAAAGTTTCACCAAACGAGGTGCAGAAACATCAGTGGAAGGAATCCAACATCTCTCCTCAGGACCATATCCTTTCCAGTCCACTAGATACAAGAGCCTCCCCCTGGAGAATTTGGAATCCAAGATTTGCTTGATTTCGTACTGATCCGAAGTACTGGCTATTGGAGAAGGACGACGAATAGGACGAGAAAACCTATTGATGATGTATGGTCTCAGGAGAGGAACATGGAAAACATTGGGGATTTTTAGATGTGACGGGAGACGGAGCTTAAAAGTGACAGGGTTAACCTGGCAGAGGATTGTAAAGGGACCAATGAAACGGGGAGCAAACTTCATAGAGTGTACCCTGAGACGGATATTCTTGGTAGAGAGCCAAACCTTATCACCAGGGAGAATTTTGGGGCTCGCACGGCGATGACGATCTGCAGCTACCTTGTACCTGGAAGCTGCCAGATGTAAATTCTTGGAAACGTCTGCCCAGATAGAATTGAGAGACCGTTGCACCTCTGCGGCCGCCGGCACTTCAGCAGAGATCGGAACAGGAAATGGTACTGAAGGATGGCGGCCAAATACCGCAAAGAAGGGGGACTCACCAGTGCTGGCATTAGCATGGTTATTGAGGGCAAATTCTGCCCAGGGTAAAAGGTCTACCCAATCATCCTGATGGGCAGAAATGAAGGCACGAAGATACCGTTCCACATTCTGGTTAACCCTTTCCGTTTGACCATTTGACTGCGGATGAAAAGCTGAGGAGAAATCCAACTTGATTCCAAATGACGTGGCCAGGGCTCTCCAGAAGCGGGCCGTAAACTGAACTCCTCTATCTGAGACAATGTGTGAGGGCATACCATGGAGACGAAAGATTTCCCTAATGAAGATGGAAGCCAAAGTGACAGCAGAGGGTAGGCCTGTAAGTGGAGTTAAGTGACACATTTTAGAAAACCTGTCCACCACCACCCAGATAACGGTGGAGCCCGCTGATGGGGGTAGTTCAGATATAAAGTCCATTGAAATGCAGCGCCACGGTACATCTGGAACAGGTAGAGGTAACAGGAGACCTGCTGGAGCTGAAGTAGAAGACTTAGACTGCACGCAAATGGAGCAAGCCTGGACATATTCCTCAACATCCTTCCGGAGTGAGGGCCACCAGTAGTAACGCAGCAGGAAGGCACAGGTGCGTTGCACACCAGGATGTCCAGAGAGTTTGGAATCATGTGCCCATTTGAGAAGCTTGGGGCGAAGGGAGGGCCTCACAAAAGTCTTTCCGGGAGGGATACGTGGAGACTGAAGGTGAGTGGAGGCCAGGAAACAATTGGCAGGAATAATATGTTCAGGTTCAATATGACACTCTGAGTCAGCAACGTCAAATGATCTGGACAAGGCATCCGCACGAGCATTCTTGGAGCCAGGCCGGAAGGTGATGTCAAAATTAAACCTGGCAAAAAAGAGAGCCCATCGTGCTTGCCTGGGATTTAAACACCGGGCAGACTGCAGATACTGGAGGTTCTTATGATCGGTATAGATCAGAATACGATGAGGAGACCCCTCCAGTAGATGCAGTGCCAGCTTGATAGCCAGAAGCTCCCGATCCCCGATGGTGTAGTTTTTCTCTGCATCAGAAAACTTCTTCGAGAAAAAGGCACAGGGGCGGAGCTTACTGTCATGTCTTTGGAGAAGGATGGCCCCCACTCCCAAGGACGAGGCATCTACTTCCAAGAAGAAAGGCTGAAGAATGTCAGGAGGTTTGAGAATAGATGCCGATAGGAAGGCCGATTTGAGCTTGTGGAAAGCCTTGACAGCTTCAGGAGGCCAGGTTCTGGCATTGGCACCCTTCCGGGTCAAGGAGGTAATGGGTGCCACCAGAGAGGAGTAATCAGGGATGAACTGGCGATAGAAATTGGTGAATCCCAAGAACCGTTGCGTTGCTTTTAGACCAGAAGGCTGAGGCCAGTTGGAGATGGCCTGAAGTTTGGCAGGATCCATAAGCAGCCCTTTATCTGTGACTATGTAGCCTAGGAAAAGAACTTGGGTTTGCTCGAAGAGGCACTTCTCCAACTTCACATATAAGCGGTGGTCCCGAAGACGTTGAAGAACCGTACAAACATGCTGGCGATGAGTATTCAAATCTGAAGAAAAGATGAGTATGTCATCCAGATACACGATGACACAAACATATAGGAGATCAGAAAAAATTTCATTAACAAAGTTCTGGAAGACAGCTGGGGCGTTACACAAGCCAAAAGGCATTACGAGATATTCATAGTGCCCATCTCTGGTGTTAAAAGCGGTTTTCCATTCATCCCCGTCTCGAATCCTAATCAAATTGTATGCTCCACGGAGGTCCAACTTGGTGAAAATATGAGCATCTCGTAGCCTGTCAAAAAGTTCGGAAATCAAGGGTAACGGGTACCGATTTTTAATGGTGATGGCGTTGAGACCTCTATAATCAATGCAGGGCCGGAGTGTACCATCCTTTTTCTCCACAAAGAAGAACCCAGCCCCAGCAGGAGAATTGGATTTACGTATAAATCCTTTCTGCAGATTTTCCTGGATGTACTTGGACATGGCTTGGGTCTCCGGGATGGAGAGAGGGTAGACTCTACCTCGGGGTGGTGAAACCTCGGGTTGGAGGTCAATCGCACAGTCGTAGGAACGATGAGGAGGCAAACTGTCAGCAGCTTTCTTGCAAAAGACATCTCGGAAGGCCAGATACTGCCGAGGAAGGATTGGAGAGGTAGAGACCTCAGCCACAGGTACACGGAGATGTGGAGACACCTTAGGGAGACAGGTCTGATGGCATTGCGACCCCCAAGATAACACTTGGCCAGAGTTCCAATCCAAATAAGGTGAGTGTTTCTTCAACCATGGAAGTCCAAGAATGATGGGACTAGAAGACTTGGGAAGTATCAGGAAGGAGACTTCCTCCCGATGAAGAACACCGACATGCATGGTGATGGAGGCTGTTCTGAAGCGTAGGGGTCCGAAGGCCAAGGTAGAGCCATCCACTGCCGAAACAGCTAGAGACATAGCCAGGGGAACTAGAGGAATGCCAAGTTCAGTGGCCAAAGACTGCTCAATGAAATTCCCGGCTGCTCCAGAGTCTACATATGCAGAAACTTGATAAGAATTTAGGGCCCAATGAATAGAGACGGGTATAACAAATCGAGGGTAGGTGGCTGAGTTCAGATTCTGGTCTAGATCGCTTCCCTCTGAGCGACCTAGACCCGAGAGTTTCCCGGACGGACGGGGCAGGATTTTATCATATGACCACCAGCTCCGCAGTAAAGACACAGGCCGAGTCTCAGGCGACGGGACCTCTCTTGTGGAGCGAGGCGTGTCCGGCCTAATTGCATGGGTTCTTCAGAAGCCAATACTGCGGGAGAGATGGGTTGTTCCGGAATGTTCTGGACAACAGGAGCAAGGTGACCCAGTGGGGGGTGACGTGACACAGTCCTTTCCAGATCTCGCTCCTGGAAGCGGACATCAATTTGGATGCTAAGGGAAATCAAGCCATCCAAGGTGGTGGGTACAGTTCTGCCAGCTAGTTCGTCCTTAATACGATCTGCAAGACCTTGCCAAAATGTTGCAGTAAGAGCCTCGTTGTTCCATGCCAGTTCCGAAGCCAGGGTGCGAAACTGAACTGCATATTGACCAACAGTCATGTTTCCTTGACGAAGACGAAGAAGGGCTCCGGAAGCAGATGAGGCCCTGCCAGGCACATCAAAGGTATTACGGAAAGCTTGTGGGAAGGCAGAGAGACTGGAAACGGTAGGATCTTGACGCTCCCACAGCGGCGAGGCCCAAGCCAACGCTGGTCCCGACAGGAGTGAAATCATGTACGCCACCTTGGAATGATCAGTAGGAAAGTAATGGCTTGCTAGCTCGAAGTGGATTGAGCACTGATTGATGAATCCCCGACAAGCTTTGGGTTCCCCAGAGAAGCGAGATGGCGGAGGCAGCTGGAGTTTTGCAGGACTGACCTCTGCTGGAGGGACTGCGGAAGTGGAAGCAACAGGGGCGGACACAGGAGCTGGAACGGAGGAAGCGGGAGTAGGAACAATCTGCAGCTGATCCAAACGGGAAGAAAGAGCCTGCAGACACTACATAATCTGTTCTTGATAAGCCTGCTGAACGTTAACTCTCTGTTCCAAACTCTGAAGTTGATCCTGAAGTGGCTGCGGTGTCTCCGACGAGCTCATGGCTTGAGCAAACTGTCAGGGGTCTGTGGTAGTGAGCCCTTATAGATCCCCAGCTCAGGATTCCCCAGGGCGCGGAGTCTAAGCCCCAGCCTGCTTCTTCACCCTTGCCCCTGATGGTGGGGATGGACTTGCAGCAGACTGGAACCAGGTCGCGGCCCCCAGGTAGGCCCAGCTGAGAATGTGGAGACCGCTGGCGTGTGCAGGGTAGACAGGAGACTATAAGGAGATCCAAGAGGCAAGCCGAGGTCAGGACAGGCAGCAGACAAACGTAGACGGAGAAACAAAGCCGGGTCGGTACACAGGAGATCAGATACAATAGCCAAGGGATACACGGATGGGAGCTCAGAGAAGAGGGTTGTTGCTCAAGCAAGGAACAGTGCACTGAGCCTGTGTATATATAGGGAAGCAAACAGGGAGGTGACCCAGGAAGTAATTGACAGAAACAGGATATAACCCACAGTGAAGCAGGCGACGCCCATAGAAGCCCAAACACCACATGTGAAGGGAGCCAAGACAGAAGCATTGCTGCAAGGAGGTAAAAATATACAGACAAAACTATAGGCTAACTTGTGACAACAAGGGATTGCTATGGTCTTCCATACTCCCTTAGATAATCACTAAGCTCTTGTAAGAGATTGTGTAAGAGCTTGTGTAAGAGCTTGTTCTGCTGCACTCTCTGGGGAAAGAGAGGTTCACCCACGGGAACCTGGAGCCTTGTCGTAGGTCCAGGGTGGGTAGGAGATGGCGAGACCCTAACCAAGCTGCAGCGGTTCATGGGATCTGAAGTTGTTACGGTGTCTGGTGGAGTGCTTGGAGCCCTTGGGAAGCACTTAGGAACATCTGGCAATGGAGGTACCTGGTCGGGGTGCTGGTTGATCCGTTACACCCCTGGAAGCCCGATTCTTCTGCCATTCCTTGACCCACTCAACTTTCTCACATATAGACTTGGCATTGGGCTCTGATTTGACCTTACCCTTAGAACCGGAAGTCTCATATCTGGCAAGAGGGCTATCTGCTCACTCACCAATTCATTTACTTCTAAGCTTTCCCACAGTTAAGCTCCCTACTCACTGGAAACTAAATCCCTTTTGGCTCTCATTATTTCCTAATATAGAGCCCATGCAAACCCAAATTGGGAATTTCTTAGCTGACAAAAGACACTCGACCACTTCAGGAATTGTATGGGATGCATTGAAATCATAAATTAGAGGTCTGTGTATAAGATAGATATCAGTCATTAAGACAAATAGTAGACAATGGACAATGGATGCTAGTACAGCAGTGGATAGAGCAGAAAGGGAATTTATACAAACACCTAACACTGGCAACCAAAATAAATGGCTAAATGCACAGCAATTATACCATTCTACACAACACCAACAAGCAGATAACAAACCGTTCTTTGCCTCTCAAACATTTTTTGAGGAAGGGGAATAAACTGGGCATATGCTATCCATTATATCTAGAGCACAGCGACCATCATCAGCTATGCACGGAATAGTAATTTCCACAACACAGGTTGTCACTGACACCCCCTCCATCCTTAAAGGATTTTGCTCATACATTATGGATGTCTTTTTATCCAAAGTTTCTTACGATAGAGAGGAGATGGTAACATACTATCCAAAGCTATAACCAAAATTATCCATCAGGACCAATCTGGGTTTATACCCAATAAATCTATAGCGAATAATCTACGTAGAATATATCTAAATATGCAGATACCCACAGATAACCAGTGTAACGGAACAGGACACCCCTGACCGGGTACCTCAGTAGACAGATGCTCCTAGTGCTTCCCGAGGGGTTCCAAGCACTCCACCAGACACCGTAACCACTTCAGACCCCACGAACCGCCGCAGCTTGGTTAGGGTCTCGCAATCTCCTACCCACCCTGGACCTATGACAAGGCTCCAGGTTCCTGTGGGTGAACCTCCTTTCCCCAGAGAGTGCAGCACGAACAAGCTCTTACACAAGCTCTTACAAGAGCTTAGTGATTCTCTAAGGGAGTATGGAAGACCATAGCAATCCCTTGTAGCATATCCCCCCAATAAGAGACAAAACTCTAGATTGAGGGTGAAGAACTAACTCCCTTCTTCTTTATTGAACAGACTTATATACAGTTTTCACCCACAAGGTTACCACCCAGGTGGACCTTGTTGAAGACTGGACGTGATATTCACAATCCAATAGGAACAGAGCTTTACACTCTCATACAGTGTACACAAAAATATACAATGTGGGACAATCCCCCCTCCCCCTTAGCATCCAATCCACATGCCTATAAGTTTCTCTTACGGCAGACAGACAGAACAATGGGAGGTCATTAACACTTAACAATGCGAAAGGGCAATCCACATTCCCTCCCAATACACAACAAAAGGAAAACCTGTCTGACATTGAAAGATATGTAATATACACAGCATTTAGGAAGAACCGATTTCATGGCAAATGGGAATAAATCTTTATATTCCTATATGGACATATTGCAGGCAAATATGACCGTCCCATTTGAAGAAATTCAAACCATTAATCATCTGTTTTTAACTTCCAGTGACGGTGAGTACTGTCACATATCTTCCCCCCAAAGGTAGACGAACCAGGTACCAGACCTCCAATCGGTCTGTGCCTGAGTTAGTCGGGTAACAAGTCCCAAAGAGTCCATCCATCATGGCAGCTTCCTTGACAAAATGCCACATAGTTTGTAAGTTTGTCTTGGCAAGGCGCATGGAGCTCTCATAGCCAATGAGTCTGTGAAAGTCTTGTTTGGGCAGGCCAGACTGGGCTTCTTGGGCACCCTGTGTCCCTAAGAGACACAGGGTGATTTAGGCATAAGAGCAGCCTAGCAGGCTGAGAGAAGAATTTTCTAACCTCTCTAAGGTAGGCTGTGTTCCACAGGCCCTTCCAATGTCTGCACCCACCCAGTACCCAAAACAAATTGTCGGGAAAACAGTGCTACTCACCCAGCCAACCTCTGCCTCTCTTGCAGAACATACCCGCTGCTGGGGATAAGTGTGGACTGGCCCTTCTCCTGGGAGTCCTTTCAGCCGCTGAAGAGAAGACAGGGTGGTGGGGCTCACTTCGTCAGGCTGTTGGGGATCTGGGCCAACTGTCCAGCATCCCTGGGGTGTACAAATGAAGACTGTAGCTTTTGCGGGTGCTGGGCAGAGGTTGGTAGCACTCTTCCCTGTTGCCAGCTCTTTCTAGGGTAGCCAGGCAGGGAAGTCGTCTAGAAAGGTCGATACTGGTCCAGGTGGGCGGTAGATCAAAGCTATCCTTAGAGAAACAGGGGATAAAAGACGAATGCAATGTACCTCAAATGAAGAGAGTGACAGAGAGGGAGGTGGGTGAAGTACTTGAAAGGTGCTATGTGGGGCTAGAAGGATCCCAACACCCCCTCCCTTGCGTCCATTGGGTCTGGGGGAGTGAGTCCATAGAAGACCACCTTGGGATAGGTCAGCAGGAGACGTAGTGTCAGATTCATGAAGCCAGGTTTCAGTGATGGCAAGTAGATTAAAAGAGTTAGCGATAAAAAGGTCATGGAGAGAGGTGAGTTTATTACAAATAGAGCGGGCGTTCCAAAGGGCGAAAGAGGTCTCTGGTCTTGGGAAAAAGAGAGATGGGAACTAGATTGTGCTGATTGCGGCTGCAGCCAGAGGGTGCAGGGTAGTGGGTGTGTTGAGTACAGGTAAATGATGGAGGGCCAGGGTTTGGGGATATGTCTCCAGATGTTAGGAGAAGCAGAAATGTGAGGGTGGTAATATGAGAGTGTGATTTATATGAAGGGACATGTCCCAGTGTCCAGGAGGTTTTGTGTGTGTGTGTGGATTTAGAAATAGCAGGAGATGGTATGTGCAGTAATAAGGAGAGGACAGTAGTAAGGGTGATATATGTAAGCTATGAGGTGGAGAAGAGGGGTGAAGGAGAGAGAGTTTAAGGATAGAGGATATGGCTGTAAAAAGAAGTGGCAGAGAGTGCATGTTACAAGGAGCAAGAGCTGATAGGGTAAATTAGGTCACCTGCAGTTTATGTGGTGTATATATCAGCCTTTCCTTTGTTCTTTCACTTTGTGCAATCACTGAAGTGCAGAGCTTGAAGTGCGTATCACTTGTAGAAAAAAATCACATAGAGAAAGAAGCCTTAAGGAAAGATGCCCAGCAATGTGCTTGCCCTTAAGGGTGCACTAAATTTATACTTGTATAAGGTTAGGGTGGGGGTGGAAATTGGTTAATTAATCAAGAGTGGATATAAGGATGTCTAACAGAGTGGATCTTTCACTTCTAAAGTCAGACTGAAAAGGGGCAAGAATGGCTATAAAGATAAGGCCTAATCATAAAGCATTATTTGACACTTCAGAACAACATAAACATCATGGTAATGAACATGGGGCAACAGATGAAAAAGGCCACATACCAAAAGCACAAATAGACAGAGAGAGTAAACAGGTTCCAGTTGCAGTTATGGGTGGAGTCGCAGTTAAGAGTTATAGTCTTTTAGCAGCTTGCACATACCTGTAGAGGGATAGAAAAGAGATTTTCAGGTGATGAAGCAGAGCTTGAAGTCCGTATCACTTGTAGAAAAATCACTTAGAGAAAGAAGCCTTAAGGAAAGATGCCCAGCAATGTGCTGTCCCTGAATGAAGGTGCCGGGACCCGGGATAGACATGTCAATTACTGGACAGTCCTGGGCAATCCAGAACAAGTGGGCACCCTATTTGTACCCTCCTGGTGGCTTTAATGTGACTTCTATGTTTGTTGCATTTATTAAAGGGGAACTCTGCTTGCTGTACCACCATCTCTGGGGAAGCGAAATTTTTCATAAAAAAAGGGGACTATGCCTCCACAGTGCACCAACATAAAGTGCTCCATTCAGCCGGCAGAAGAGTTTTCCTGCATTGTGTAATAGGTTCTATATGGGACCTTTTTCTTATCAAAACCCTCAGATAGTTTTGCCCTGGCTCTGGTTACTGGGAGCCCACAAGCAACCTAGCCTAACATTCCTTGCTCTCTCCCCTCTGCTCACTTGGGGAAAATTCTCAGTAGGAGAGCTTGAGTCCTGCAGGACAATTGAATCTATTTAAAGTGGCACTGTTCCATGTTTTATTGCTTGCTTTGTTATAAGTGATTCTGTTTTGTGTATTTTTGACATTTATTTTAAGTCTATACTACTGCCTATCTCATTCTTATATAACCAAAATATTTTCTTCATCAAAAGTGGTGTGCTTATCTTTGTGTCATAACCAAAGTGACATCTGGTTACAGTTTTACGGTGGTGTCAGCAGGGGTTGTGTCTCACTTAAGGCTAAGAATTCAACAGGGGTCTGATTATACTCAGCAGCTCCTGAGGGGGTAGCGCTACACTGGCAGTGTGGTAACAGAGGTACACTGGACTGGTGGGGTGGACGCAGGCTAAGCACATCCCTCTGTAACGCTCCTGCGTTTTACGTATGATGTGGATTTTCAGCTGCAGAAATATTCCACTTCAGTAGTCATGTAGAGAAACGCTGAGACACCATTCCCAACTCTCAATGACTCATCATGTGTGGATGATCTCAATTCAGCAAGTAAATACACACACTCAATAAGATGTTTCCTAGAGTGACTTATGTATATAGTAACACAGTGATGATAGGCTGAAGAGACAGGTTGGGTAGAGATGGTAGATGACAGACACTTGAAAGGAAATGTTCTTGAAAGTAAGATAGATGCAGATGGGATGCAGATAGGTTTAGCAATCATGTATGGTAGTAGATGACAGAGTAGCAGGTGGACATACAAGAGAGATCAACCCAGTGCAAGAACAGGTGGTAGTAGGCTCAAGAGCTAGCAATCTTAGATAATGCAGATGTAGTAATAGTCCTTAGTATGCAGAGCTAGATAGTGTAAGCTTTAGTATAAAGGTTATAGAGGTTTCCCCTGTGGGGTACTTATCACTAATAGCAATGTAGCAGAGGAGAGGTTCGGCAAGAGCGGATGATCCGGTAGCGGGATACAGGGATCAGCGCAGCGTGGTTCCGACAGCGAGGTATGCTTGCAAGCATGAGAGCTTCAAGACAGGTTAGCATCAAGGCACAAAGCAGTTTGAACGAACACATGTGAGTGAGAGCCGGCGATCTAAATAGCCATCCAGTCCGGCGCTCAGTGATGACAGCATCAGTCTTAAAGGTGTATGCGCACCTTACCAAAAGAGAATGGTGGGGCACATACACTTATGAAAGAGTAATTAGGGTACCCAAAGGTACCAGAACATTACAGTACCCCCCCCCCTTAAGGCCGGCTCCTGAAGGCCTCTGGAGCTGGTTTGCCTGGGTACTTCGCATGAAAATTGCGGATTAATCTAGAGGCATGTATGTCAGAGGTGTTTAGCCAGGTGTCGTCTTGGGGACCATAGTTCTTCCATCGAACCAAGTACTGAAGTCTTCCTCTGTGGATACGAGAATCCAGAATCTCTTTTATCTCATATTCTTCTCCACCTTCAACTTGTACAGGAGGAGGAGGAGGGATAGTAGGCCTTATTCCTTGGTCAGGAACATGGGGCTTCAGTAGCGACACATGGAAAATGGGAAGTATTTTGAGGTCTATTGGCAATGTAAGCTGTACTGCAGCTTTTCCAATAAGTTTCTTGATTGGGAAAGGTCCCAAGAACAGAGGTCCAAGCTTTTTGCTAGGGATTTTCAGTCTTAAATTTTTTGTTGAGAGCCAAACGAGGTCCCCGATAGCGTACTGAGGAGAAGGTCTTCTGCGAAGATCATAGTACTTCTTTTGTTGACTATGAGCGTGTGCAATGGTAGTATTAAGCAAACCCAGAGAGTCCTTTATTTGGGTAAGATAGTCTGAAGCTACTGGGTTATTTGAAGGAAGGATGCGTGGTGGAAGAATAGAGGGATGAAACCCATAGTTCAAGTAGAACGGACTCTGCTTGGTCGTACTGTGGGTTGCGTTGTTGTAGGCAAATTCTGCCAGAGGGAGAAGATCCAACCAATCATCCTGTTGGTAAGAAGTGTAACAACGTAAATATTGCTCGATGCATTGGTTGACTCTTTCAGTCTGTCCGTTGGTCTGCGGATGGTAAGGAGAAGTGAGCTTCCGCTCGATCCGTAGTATGTGACATAGTTCTTGCCAGAACTTGGAAATAAATTGTGATCCACGGTCAGACAGAAGAGTTTTTGGGATACCATGTAACTTAAAGACATGTTTCATCAGGAGTTCTGCCGTTTGTTTGGACGAAGGTAGTCTGCGAATAGCAATGAAATGTGCCATTTTTGTCAGATGGTCCACTGACACTAAGATGGTATTAAATCCTTTGGAAGGAGGCAATTCCACTATAAAGCCCAAGGACACAACTTCCCATGGAGTTTGGGGTATTGGTAGACTGCATAGTAGACCGGATGGTCTCGTAGTGTCAATTTTGGACCTGGCACAGACATTGCATGAAGAGACGAATTTTTGTATAGATGTTTTCATGTCAGGCCACCAGAATTGCCTGGTAATCAGATTAAGAGTCTTTGTCATACCCATATGTCCTGCCATAGGCACATCATGCGGTAATTCCAAGATCTTGGTGCGTATGGTAGGTGGTAAGTAAAGTTTGTCATTGTAGTAGAGGAAGCCTTCTGCATCAGTATTTAGTTGTGATGGGGGTGAATCCAAACTTATACCATGCAAAACCTCTTCCTTCAAGGAACGGACAACTCCAATAATGCGTTTGTGAGGTATTATAGGAACGGAAGGGATTTCGAATTAGTTTTCTTCAGTTAGTCGTGATAGTGCATCCGCCTTTTTGTTCTTATCTGCAGGTGTGTAGGTCACTAGGAAGTTAAACCTTAGAAAGAATAGTGACCATCGTACCTGTCGGTGCGAGAGAGTTATGTTAGCCTGAAGATTTTGGAGATTTTTATGGTCCATGTATATAAGTATTGGTAATTGGGTGCCTTCGAGTAGATGTCGCCAATTCTCCAGAGCCAATTTTATAGCAAGCAGTTCCTTTTCACCCACGGGGTAATTTATCTCTGGACTGCTTACGGATTTCGAAAAAAAGGCGACTGGATGAAGTGGTGAAGTGTGAGTTGGTCGTTGGGAGAGTATTGCTCCTACTGCCATGTTTGACGCATCTACTTCCAGAATGTATTGGAGGAATGGGTCTGGATGGCGTAGTATGGGAGCAGAAGTAAACCTTGTCTTTAACAGGTGAAAAGCTTTATTTGCTTCATCTGACCATTTGAATGGTTTTTTAATGCTAGTGAGCTGTGTGAGGGGTCTCACAATGGCAGAGAAGTTTCTAATGAACTTCCTGTAGAAATTCGAAAATCCAAGGAATCGCTGTAGCGCCTTGCGTGTGGTTGGTGTAGGCCAATCCTGAATGCAGGATATCTTACTCATGTCCATCTCGATTCCTGTTTTGGATATGATGTAGCCTAGAAACAGTACCACTTCTTTATGAAACAAGCATTTTTTCAGTTTCACATAAAGGTTGTGTGCAAGCAATCTTGATAATACTAGTCTTACATGTCTTATGTGTTCAGACAGGGATCGTGAATATATAAGTATATCGTCCAGATATACCACAACACAGACATCTAGTAAGTCTCTGAAAATATCGTTTATAAATCGTTGAAAAACTGCAGGGGCGTTGCATAGCCCGAATGGCATTACAAGATATTCGAACAATCCGTATCTGGTTCTGAATGCAGTCTTCCACTCGTGTCCATCACGGATTCGAATGAGATTGTATGCTCCTTTCAGGTCCAATTTTGAAAAATAGGTAGCTCCACGCACCTGCTCAATGAGCTCAGGGATAAGCGGTAGAGGATAGCGATCTTTTATTGTAATAGCATTCAATTGCCTATAGTCGATGATAGGCCTGAGACTTGAGTCCTTATTGCGGACAAAAAAGAGTCCTGCTGCTGTGGAAGAAGTGGAAGGTCTAATAAAAACCTTTTTCCAAATTCTCATCCAAATAGTCTTTGAGATGGGAAATTTCATCCTGTGAAAGAGGATAAACATGACCGAACGGCAATTTGCTATTTGGGAGTAGATCAATGCTACAATCATAGTCTCGATGGGGAGGTAGTGCTTGAGCATTTTTCTCAAGAAAAACCTCAGAGAGATCCTGATAACATAGTGGTGCAATCTCATCTGTCACCACAGACAGGATCTTCCCGAAAGACGGGAGGTTACACGTACCCTCGCAATAGCAAGAGAGGAAGGTCAGGGTCCGTTCCTTCCAATCTATGGTTGGTTGATGTGTGTGCAACCAGGGAAGTCCCAAAACAATGGGAAAGTGGGGTGAAGGTATTAGATCGAAGGTAGTGGTCTCCATATGAGACCCGTTAGTAGTGACTAGGAGTGCCTGTGTCTGATCAGTGATCGGACCAGAGGATAAAGGAACACCGTTAATAAGACTCACTGAGACAGGTTTAAGTTTAGAAATAATAGGAACTTTATTTAAAGCAGCAAAACGTATGTCAATATAATTTCCACAAGATCCTGTGTCAATCATGGCCTTAGTAGTAATCCTGTTCTGGTCCCACTGTAATGTTAAGCAAACAGAAAGGTAAGGGTTAGTGATTGAAGTTGTCAATCCCCCTAGGAGGACATGTGAACACTCACCCTTCTTTTTGTAGACTAGGGGACAGACGTTTATCTTGTGATCCGGGGATGCACAGTACAAGCAGAGATTACCAGATCGTCTTCTGGCTCTTTCCATAGTTGATAGAGGTGGGCGTATGGTTCCTACCTCCATAGGAACGGGGTCAACGGCCGAAATCCGAGAAGAACTGGATAATGGCATTCCCATTTTCTCAGCCTTTCTTTCTCGTAGTCTTCTATCTATGGTGATACTGAGTTGTATCAATGCATCCAGGGTTTTTGGCAGATCCGCTCGGGCGAGCTCGTCTTTAACGGCCTCTGATAGGCCAAGCCTAAATTGGGATTTCAGAGATGCATCATTCCATTCTGAATCAAGGGTCCATCTCTTGAATTCTGCGACAAAGTCTTCTACAGGTCTCCCACCTTGTTTCAAGGATCTTAATTGAAGATCGGCAGTACTCTGCCTATTAGGATCATCATATAGGCTAGTGAGTTCTGCTAGGAACAAGGCATAGGAGTTGAGAAGCTGGTCGCTTTTCTCAAAAAGAGAGTCTGCCCAGGCCCGAGGATCGCCTGTTAGGTAAGAAATAATAGTACAAACCTTAATGTGATCAGTAAGGTAGGTACGGGGTTTTAGCAAGAAAAGTAACTCACATGCGTTTTTAAATTCGCGAAATTTTTTGCGATCGCCTGTAAATACCAAAGGAGGATTTATTTTGGGTTCAGGGGACTGAGCAGTGGTAAGTTGTGTCAGTCTAATTACCTGCTGCGACAGAGCCTGATTGTCTTCTTTTAATTCAGCAAGTGCGTGTATTAACGCAGGTACTTGCTGTTTTAATTGTGTCATCTGAGTGGTTATTTCTGCTGAATCCATTTGTGGTTCGTTCAATCTGTAACGCTCCTGCGTTTTACGTATGATGTGGATTTTCAGCTGCAGAAATATTCCACTTCAGTAGTCATGTAGAGAAACGCTGAGACACCATTCCCAACTCTCAATGACTCATCATGTGTGGATGATCTCAATTCAGCAAGTAAATACACACACTCAATAAGATGTTTCCTAGAGTGACTTATGTATATAGTAACACAGTGATGATAGGCTGAAGAGACAGGTTGGGTAGAGATGGTAGATGACAGACACTTGAAAGGAAATGTTCTTGAAAGTAAGATAGTAGCAGATGGGATGCAGATAGGTTTAGCAATCATGTATGGTAGTAGATGACAGAGTAGCAGGTGGACATACAAGAGAGATCAACCCAGTGCAAGAACAGGTGGTAGTAGGCTCAAGAGCTAGCAATCTTAGATAATGCAGATGTAGTAATAGTCCTTAGTATGCAGAGCTAGATAGTGTAATCTTTAGTATAAAGGTTATAGAGGTTTCCCCTGTGGGGTACTTATCACTAATAGCAATGTAGCAGAGGAGAGGTTCGGCAAGAGCGGATGATCTGGTAGCGGGATACAGGGATCAGCGCAGCGTGGTTCCGACAGCGAGGTATGCTTGCAAGCATGTGAGCTTCAAGACAGGTTAGCATCAAGGCACAAAGCAGTTTGAACGAACACATGTGAGTGAGAGCCGGCGATCTAAATAGCCATCCAGTCCGGCGCTCAGTGATGACAGCATCAGTCTTAAAGGTGTATGCGCACCTTACCAAAAGAGAATGGTGGGGCGCATACACTTATGAAAGAGTAATTAGGGTACCCAAAGGTACCAGAACATTAAACCCTACTAGTGCAACCTATATCAAGTACAATGAGTAGTGCCTTGGGACAAGACACTTTACAGAGGACTCTGAATGCTATTTTGCTGCACACAGTGAATGATCATCTCAAAGACAGGACACTGCCATAATGTTCAATTTTTCACGTGACTGCAGTCTACGCCTGGTACCAGGCATTTATGGGCATGCTCTGTGTGAAAGGTAGTCACACGTTCAAGATGAGTAGGCCTTGCCCACAGACAGAATTTTAATTTCAATAGCTTACCATAATTTATCAAAGTGTACATAATAGCAACTTTATTTATGATAATTTTAGTGGGATTATTTCATTATCTATCGTAAAATTCACTTCACAAAAGTTTTCAATAATAGCAGTTTTGGCTTACAAAAAAAATATAGTATATTCAGGATGGGAGTATAGTTTATGCTGGAGCTTTGCCATGCAGGTTGGTTTTGAAACCACCTTCTTATAATGCCAAAGAGAGAGAATAGATTCAGTCATTTTTTCAGGCAGTTTAGCAGCCATAGCTACTATTTAGATGAGCTGTCTAAATGACTACATATAGAAATTGTTGCCTAATTACTGTATTTATAAACTACTAGGTAATCCAGGTGCAGCATGCAGTTTTGATGTTGCTGGGAAATGCCACAGTCTTGTTGGTGGTACACAGCCCACTGGCATAAGTCAACCTATTTTCTTTGAATATTGCCACAGGTTTTGAAAGCCATAGTGAGGCACATAACTAATCAAATCCATTTCTATTACCTCCAGAAGGTAAAACAGAATGTTTCCTGGTGCGTGGGTTAACCGAACAGTCAGGGGACACAGACAATACTCGGATGACTCACATGTGGGAGGGTGTATGAACACTGATTATCCCTTTTTTAGATTTCGATTAATGGCAGAAGAGTTGCTATAACGCTTTTTCTTATGCTTACAGAGTTTCCTTTTTCTTACTGTACATTCGTAAGTTGGCTTTGCAGACACAAAGAACAGGACACCCAGTGTTCTTATCCAGGACACTGATAAATAAACAAACACCATAATAAAATCAAACAATCGACTTTTGTCAAGCAGGGGCTACCACACACTGATTGAAATTCAGCTGGTCACTGCTGAACCGGCCAAATTTCGATCCACCTGTGGCCAGATTAACTTTTTTATTCAGCAAACACATAAATCAATCTACTTACAACACATGAATGCTTCACAGCACTATCAGTATAATGTTTAACATACCTTTCTTGATTCACACAAGCCAGTCCTCTTACACTTTAGGATCATAATGTGGTACATAATGAAATTCACATATTCGGTTTTGGAACACCAAAACTGGAAACCTCTATGGTAGTTAATTCACAGTGAGCAGGCTTAGTTCCAGGTTGCACTCTCCCTTGACAGATTCCACAAATAAATAATAGATAAATAAATAAAAACATAAATATGTCAGTCTCCAGCATACCCTTTTATATCTGCCACAGTAGATGCATGCCTACATGTACTTAAAATACAAGATACACCTCTTCCAATTTCAGTACATGACTTGCCTTTACAGGTTTATGAATTCTAATCCCATCATTTTCAAATAACTCTTGGATATCCCAAGGGTATAATACCTTTAGAGACATTGCCACTAATGTGCATACTAAAAAGGCTTTAATTTAAAGTTATCCAAATCAATTACCTTCTTAGATTGCATAACATGGACTATATTACAATAGGCAAGAATGTCTGAGACTATTCCAATACAGGCGGTCCCCAGGTTACAAACATCCGATTTACAAACGACTAGTGATGTCGCGAACATAAAATTTGCTGTTCGCGAACGGCGAACGCGAACATCGGCGAATGTTCGCGAACCGGCGAACATTGCGAACCGACATAGACTTTAATAGGCAGGCGAATTTTAAAACCCACAGGGACTCTTTCTGGCCACAATAGTAATGGAAAAGTTGTTTCAAGGGGACAAACACCTGGACTGTGGCATGCCGGAGAGGGATCACACAAAAAAAGTTCTTAAAAATTGTAATTTTTTGATAGAGAGCCAATTATTGGAAAAATTTTAAAAAAATAAAAATAAAAAATTTCTTTGGATTTAGCATCTGGGGGTCTAAAAAGTGTACCTGTGAAGTTTCAGCTCTGTAGCATTTCCGGAACCAGAAAAAAATACGAATTAGGGTTAGGGCTAGGGTTAGGGTTAGGGTTAGGGTTAGGGCTAGGGCTAGGGTTAGGGCTAGGGTTAGGGTTAGGGTTATTTTTATGGCTAGGCTTAGAGGGTTAGGGTTAAGGTTAGAGGGTTAGGGTTATGGTTAGAGGGTTAGGGTTAGGTTTAGTGTTAGGGGCTAGGGTTAGGGTTACGGTGAGATACTTAGGGTTAGAGTTAGTAGCCCTACCCCTACCCCTCTAACTCTAACCCTAAGCACTAAAAATAACCCTAACCTTAGCCCTGACCCTAACCCTAACCCTAACCCTAACCCTAACCCTAGCCCTAACCCTGATTCTATTTTTTTTCTGGTTCTGGACATGCTACAGAGCTGAAACTTCACAAGTTTCAGCTCTGTAGCATGTCCAGAACCAGAAAAAAAGATAATTTTTCAGTAGAGCAGGGATGGTGGGAACCCCTTTTACACCTATATGATCTTTTTTTCCTGGTTCTGGACATGCTGCAGAGCTGAAACTTCACAGGTACACCTTTTAGACCCCCCAAACAATAAATCCAAAGAAATTTTTTTTTTGTTAAGTTTTTTTTTTTTTTTTCCAATAATTGGCTCTCTATCAAAAATGACAATTTTTAAGAACTTTTTTTGTGTGATTTAGTGTCTAGGGGGTCGAAAAAGTGTACCTGTGAAGTTTCAGCTCTGTAGCATGTCCAGAACCAGAAAAAAAAGATAATTTTTCAGTAGAGCAGGGATGGTGGGAACCCCTTTTACACCTATATGATCTTTTTTTTCTGGTTCTGGACATGCTACATATATATATATATATTAAAAAATACTCAAATACCAGCCCTCAAAGGGGCTTTTGGGGACAATATATATATATATATATATATATATATATCACAGAACAAAAAAAATTACACAAATACCAGCCCTCAAAAGGGCTTTTGGGGACAATATATATATATATATATATATATATATATCCAAAAAAACCTCAAATACCAGCCCTAGGAAGGGCTTTTTGGGGTGCTGTCCTTACAGCAGGAGTGTACCAAGAACACTGGCTAACAAGACCGGGAACTGTCCCCAGCTATAACAGCAGCAGCAGCACCAGCACTTTCCCTGCTCTCAGTAACACAGAAATGATCTAAAATGGATGCTGCCCTTGCTTATTTATAGGAGGTGGGAGGGAGGTATGCTGATTGGCCTGAAATGTGTCTGCTGACTGTGATGTTCAGGGTCAAAGTTTGCCTCAATGATGATGTATAGGAGGCAGACCGAACATCGCATATGTTCGCCCGCAGCGGCGAACACGAACGTTCGAAGTTCGCCGGCGAACCGTTCGGTACATCTCTACAAACGACTCCTACTTACAAACGGAGGGAAACAACAGGAAGTGAGGAGAAATCTAGCCCTAGGAAGAAAAAATCACTCCTGTAAGAGTTCTCGTGGGACAAAGGTGTCTCCACTGAAGCATTTTTTAAGAATCCTTCTTTCCACAACAACCCAAAATTTTCAAAATTCAGTTGTCATAGGGACAAAAAGTAAGGTGAAATCTTCTGAACAGGGGTAGAGATAGCAAAACAAATGGTACGGGGTGTTACCCCCTTCCCTATGCTATCCAAAAAAACGTAAAAATTATTCTTTTAGCTGGGGCTACACTTAAAAAATGTACCTGTTCCGACTTACAAACAAATTTGACTTAAGAGCAAACCTACAGTCCCTATTTTGTTTGTAACCCGGGGACCGCCTGTAAGCTACCAGATATGAAGGGAGGGATTTTTTGGTTCTTCGCCCATTTATAACTACGTGGCCAAATAGTGAAATCCAACCCAATGTCAAAGTGGGAAGTGGAATTTGCCCAGACCTTTACAGATCAGGAATGGAGCCAGGCCTCTACTTACATTTATAAAGTAACCCATTTGCATGTCCCATACGGTAGATGGTATTTTACCCCTTATAGACTATCTCTTGTGTATTCCCATACTCCTTCAGTTTGCTGGAGGAATTGTGGTCAACAGGGCAATCTATTATGTATATTACATATATATTATCTAGTAAATCAATTGTTACCTTTTGGAACTCAGTATTATTTTTTAAAATCTCTAATTTTTGTCCATCTCAGGTATCATAACTTCACCTAACGCCAGCATTAGCCCTATTGGGACTCAAAATTAACTGTTTTCCTAAACAATTACGCAAGATAGTTATGCATATCTTGATAGCTGCCCGACTTACGGTCTCTAATAAGTAGAAAAAATACCTTGCTTCTACAGTATCAGAGGTTATAGATAGAATAGATATTCAGTGCTCTTATGAATACTTTTTTCAATGGTAATGGTAGTAGTGAGGAATTTAGGATAGAATGGGAACCCTGGCTAATGTTCAGTAAACTCCGGAACCTATTCCCTATATAATATACAGTAAAGTTTGTTGTGAATGTATATCTTAAACCCTATAACAGTGAGGATAAGGATTTATTTGTTGTTGCCATTTTTTATTTTGTTTTATTTGTACTCTTTGCCTGCCTATTTATAAGATCAATACTGATGTTACTTACGGCCACTTTCACACTTGTATGACCTGTAAGTCGCACGACTTTGACGAGACTTGAAGCAATGCCTTTGTAATCTTGAGTTCTACGGACCTCAAGTCGCATCAAACTCGGACCAAAGTAGTGCAGAGACTACTTTGAAGTCGCACAGATATGAATGGGACTCATTGGAAATCATGAGGTACTACTTGTCATGCAGTCGCAAGTCGCAGGACAAGTCGCCTACATGTTGGTGTGAGACTTGTTTTGAATTCTAAAAGATCATATGCTATTCATTTTCATATGTATTCGCCACCAACCTGTTTTGTTTATGTACAATTACAACATATTCTGTATGTTTCTTTGACTTTACATAGTTACATAGTTAGTCAGGTAGAAAAAAGACACAAGTCCATCCAGTTCAACCAAAAAAAAAAAAAAACAGTATTGAAAACTCAACCAGACAATCCCATATACACAAATCCTATGCCCGCTGTTGATCCAGAGGAAGGCGAAAATAAACCCCAGCAAAGCATGATCCAATGTGCTACAGCAGGGGAAAAAAAATTCTTTCCTGATCCCCCGAGAGGCAATCAGATATTCCCTGGATCAACTTTACCTGAAAAAAAATGTTAGTACCCATTTATATTATGTACACCTAGGAAAGAATCCAGGCCTTTTTAAAGCAATCTAGTGAGCTATCCAGAACCACCCCTGAAGGGAGTCTATTCCACATTTTCACAGCTTTTACGGTGAAGAAACCTTTCCGTATTTGGAGACGAAATCTGTTTTCCTCTAGACGTAAAGAGTGCCCCCTTGTCCTCCGTGTTGACCTTAAAGTGAACAACTCAACACCAAGTTCACTATATGGACCCCTTATGTATTTATACATGTTGATCATATCCCCCGTTCTCAAGATAGAATAAATTCAGTTCCTCTAATCTTTTCTCATAGCTGAAGTCCTCCATGCCTCTTATCAGTTTGGTTGCCCTTCTCTGCACTTTCTCCAGTTCCCGATATCCTTTTTAGGAACTGGTGCCCAAAACTGAACTGCATAGTCTTACTAATGATCTGTATAGGGGCAAAATTATATCTCTCTCACTGGAGTCCATGCCTCTGTTAATACAAGAAAAGACTTTGCTTGCTTTGGAAACAGCCGCTTGGCATTGCATGCTATTATTAAGCTTATGATCTATCAGAACACCCAGATCCTTCTCTGCTATGGATTCCCCCAGTTCTACTCCACCTAGTATGTATGAGCATGCATATTCTTAGTCCCCAAGTGCATAACTTTACATTTATCAACATTAAACCTCATTTGCCACATAGTTGCCCAATGAAACAGTGCATTGAGGTCAGCTTGTAAGTTGGAGACATCCTGTAAAGAAGTTATTCCACTGCAAAGCTTGGTGTCATCTGCAAAGACTGAAATGCTACTTTTAATCGCAGACCCTATATCATTTATAAAGGTATTAAAAAGTAAGGGTTCCAACACTGAACCTTGGGGTACACCACTGATAACTTTAGACCATTTAGAGTAAGAATCATTAACCACTACTCTCTGAATGCTATCTTTTAGCCAATTTTCTATCCAATTACAAACCGATCTTTCCAAGCCAGTAGACTTTACCTTACACATTAGCCGTGTGTGGGGAACTGTGTCAAACGCTTTTGCAAAATCAAAGTATACTACGTCCACAGCCACCCCTCTGTCCAAGGTTTTGCTTACCTTCTCATAAAAAGAAATCAGGTTTGTTTGACAACTTCTGTCTTTTATGAATCCATGCTGTCTGTTGCTTAAAATATTTTTTTCCAGCAAGAACTCATCTATGTGGTCTTTTATTAAACTCTCCAATATCTTCCCAAATATAGAAATTAAACTAACAGGTCTATAGTTAAGTGGCAGACTTTGATCCCTTTTTAAATATAGGCACCACATTGGCCCTATGCAAATCCAGTGGTACTATTTCAGTCCTTAACGAGTCCCTAAAATTTAGAAACAAAGGTTTAGAAATTACAGCGCTCAATTCTTTCAAGGATGCGTGGGTGGATGCCATCTGGTCCAAGCACTTTATCCACCCTTATTCTGTCTAAATATTTCTGGACCATATCACTTTTGAGCCATTGTGGATCATTTGGGGCTGTGTCAATACCGTCCTCGTTATGGTCATGAGCTCCCCCCATGCTCCTTTGTATATACAGAGCTGAAGAAAGTATTTAATAAATTAGCCTTCTCTATGTCCCCAGTCACCCACTCCTGATTATTTTGTAAAGGGCCTACATGCTCAGACATAACCTTTTTACTGTTAATATATTTGAAGAATTTTTTGGGGTTTGTCCTACTATCTTTTGCAATCTGTTGTTCATTTTGAATTTTTGAGTCCCTGATTTCCTTTTTACATATTCTGTTATATTCTTTGTAACAATTAAACAATGATAGTGTTCCCTCATTTTTATATTTTTTAAAAGCTCTTTTCTTTTTATCTATAGCTTTTTTAACTTTTGCCATGAGCCACATAGGTTTTATTTTTAGCCTTTTAAACGTATTACCCGTGGGAATATACTTTGCAGTGAGTTTGCATAAAGTCTTTTTGAAAAATTTCCATTTCTGTTCTGTGCTCATCGATGCCAATATTCTCTCCCAGTCTAAATCCTGGAGAGCAGCCCTCATCGTTGGAAAATTTGCTCTCTTAAAGTTAAGTGTTTTTGTATTTCCTGTATACATTTTTTGCTTACAGCTAACATTAAATGAAATCATGTTATGGTCACTGCTACCCAGATGTTCTTTTATATGAACATTGTTAATAAGCTCTGCATGGTTTGAGATTACCAGGTCCAACAGAGCATCATTTCTAGTGGGGGCCTCAATAAACTGCACCATAAAATTGTCTTGTAGTAGGTTTATAAATGTTTGCCCTTTACCTGTTCCAGCAGTGCCATTACTCCAGTCAATGTCTGGGTAGTTAAAATTCCCCATTATTAACACTGTCCTAGCCCTTGCAGCCCTTTCTATCTGTGCCAGGAGCTGAGTCTCCACCTCCTCATTAATACTGGGAGGTCTATAACAAACTCCAATGATAATTTTGTTTTACGCAGACCCATGTACATTTCAACCCATACTGCTTCAGATTCAGTACACTCTCCATCAACTAGGTCATCTTTCACACTCACTTTGTAAATAATTACTCACTTACTTAATAAAAAATTACTCACTTACTTAAAAAAAAATTATTGTGCAAAAAAAAAATACAAAACATAAATATATACTGTACCAGGGCAGTACCCTGCCAGGGTTCAGGTCTAGTAAACAGCCAGTACACTAAAGGGTCAGCTGTGTTCTGACAGGAGGTTTCGCCCAGGAGTTAGGAGTCACCTAGAAGAGAGATGGGAGCCAGTGCACCAGGAGGCTGTTTGCACAGTGTGTGGGAGGCAGACCAAGGCCTAAGGCCTGAGCAAGAATGTTGTGTTTACCAGCCAGAAGGGCTAAATGTAATTTATTTGAAGCAAGATTGAAATGCTGAATATCCCTGCAAGGGGAAACTCCTGTGTGTGTTTCCTGAACTTTCTTTTAAATAAAAATGGGCAAGACCAGCCCTTAAACAGAGAAAAAGCGAGTGGGGTGTCCTTAAAGCTCTACACTTGAAGCAAGTCCCTACAATTGTCGGATAATTATTTGGGCATGGTTCGAGATCCCTGCAATGAAGTAAGTTCATCTGTCAAATGATTGTGTTTGGAGCATGAGATTGCACAATCTGTGTGTGCAGGTGAGGAGATTCTGTAAGAGGAAAGTGACTTGCTTTAAAGAGACAGTGCTCTAATTTTTTTTTTGGACTGTGCAAAAGTGTTGTGAAGTAACTGTGAAGATGGGGCAGTCAAAGCTCCTAAAGGAAAGAAGGATTGCTGATATGAGGGACAGAGCTTTGTGACTGGAGGGGTTTTTACCACCTGAATGAGCCCCATACATGCCTGAACAGAGTTTTCCAAGGAGGAAGATGGTGGCTGCTGCCCCTAGCAACACTGATACAAAAAGTCCAGTTATGGAGATGCAGAATTCTCAGCTGGAAAGAGCATGCAGTGTGGGAGGCCCTGACAAGACACTGAGCCGAATGCTCTGTTTGCGGTGCAGTGAGTGGGGGCACGCTGTCTCTAAGTGCCCTTTATCCCAGCATCCAGTGCAAAACTACTTAACAAAGCAAATATCTGTGTGTGTGATTGGGAAGCCTGTACTGAGTGCCAGGAGTGAGCAACAGGCTGACCAGAAGTTCAAGAGGAGAGCAGTTGCCCATAGCAATGGCTGTGATGTCAAGTCTGCAGACTGGGTGAGAAAGATTGACTATATGTCTGTGCATACTGGAGTGGAAGTGACCCCAAATGGGAGATTTACTATCTGTGCTGAAAAAGACTTGCCTTGCTGCAGTGCCCTATTCAGTGGGGAGGCAAGTGTTAAAATTGAAGCTGATATTGTGATGCCTAATAATGAGTATGAAATTTCTGCTATGTCAGTTGAACAAGGTTCTCAATTGAATGAGGTAGGGTTGACCACTAAGCAGGGTATGCTATATCTCCTAGCAACAGTATGTAGGGCTGCAGAGGTGTCCCTAGAAACCTCCAGAGAGCTCTGTGTGTTGGAGCCAGAGGTGGGTCGGGACAACTATCGTGCCACTCTAATGGAAAAGAGGGTACTTGAACTTGGTGGTGAGAATGTGTTAAATGACAAAACTGAAATGGTTGAAAGTGCTCATGGTGATAATGAGTTAATGCAGGCTGGCATGGAAAATGTAAAGGTTGATGTGTTGAATAAAGCTCCATCTGCTCACGATACTGAGGATGGGGTACTGCAACACGCTATGGTTAAAAGGTATTGGCACAGTTTAGTTTAAACCAAAGTGATATGTGCAATATGTCTCTTGATGAGCCACTCTGTCCTGTGTCTCTTTGGGTAGATAGAGCATGGATGGATTATGTGCCAATGGTGGTTAGTGATGTTGCCATGGGAGACGACCACTCCACTTTGTGTAATTACCCTCCAGACACTGCCTTGCAGAACATTGGTAAAATGAGTTCTGAAATATGTGTTGATTTTTCTGACATTGGGAGAAAAATGCAAGGCAATGGTAAATGCTGATTTTGTCACCTTGGGTGACAACAAAAATAATGGTAGACCAGATGGTCAAGTTGAAATTGTTGCTGCTGAAAAATGTGATGAGATGTATAATAGTGTGACAGTCACAACAGAGGGTAACAGTGCAGTAGACTGATGCCCCTTACAGGTTCAGGATAGGCATGTATAGGGAAAAAGACCCCCTAAACGGGACTATAACGGTTACTGACTCATGTGTATCAAAAAATAGGTATTTTATTTATACAAACAATATATACAAAAATTGGCAAATGAGCATGATAATACACAAGTGCACAATGTGAGAAATTTAAAAACGACGACTATATACAGTTCCGCTGGAATGTGACTGTGCCAACATGGAGGAACCTGAGGTTAGGTACTGGAGACCCTACACCTTTCAAAGTAAATATTCCTCAGGGATCTTTAGACCGTGGTTCCAATTTTTTATTCTATAAATAAAGAAACATGTTAGTTTATAGTATATTATAAATTGATCATTACAATTTATTTTCCAGGAAATGTAATTTGCACTATTTCCATGCACATACCATGTATTGCGTCACAATTCTGAACAAAAGTCGCCTTAGTTTAAAAATTTGATTGTTTGACACCTCCAGGAGTAGCATGCACTGGATTGTTCCAAAGGACCGCGCATGACGTCATTTCCACACTGACATGCTGAGAGAGGCTGGGGTGGAGTCTGTGAGGGGGACGGATCTGGATCGGCATCGCCCGGCGCACGTAAGCCATCCAATCTGGCATGTTTTTTGCCTGTGGAGATGGGTGGCAATGTGGGACAAAGAGGCCTGATTGACCGCTGCCTCCCTATTTCGTGCGTCGGTGGGAGAGCGATGCGGATCGGGACTCCGGAAGCGTCTGCCGTGGGGTCGTCATGGCAACGGTCTGGACGTTGTACGGACCTGTCATGACCCAAAACTCCAATTGGACGATGTTCTGTGGGGCCGCCCTCCGCACCGCCCACCCAGGGGGCCCTTTGACACACAGCTGATCGTGATTGCAATCAAAACAGCTACACATAAAAAGGCTGGGCGCCTCAGTAGGTTTGAGGCATTCCATCTAGGAGGATATCTGACACACCAAGGAGCTTTTGACTGTCCAGAGGAGGTAAAAATAAATTTATAATAGTGCTTCAAAAAAACTTTGCAATAGTTTTCAGTATGTGAGGATCTTATATATTACTTTCCCCTTCCATTTCTCTGTATTTTTAAACAGATGGGTGTTTTCTAAAACATCACTCTTACTGGACAGACAAACCAAGAGTGTGGTTCCTCCATATTTTAGCCATCCGTTACCCATAAGGTGGGTGTATAGCTGTATATACATATATTTAAATTTAATACATAGATAGACAAATCCTTTGACCAATATGCTTAATACAAAATATCTGTGTCTCTATATGATATAGAGCAAGATAGATATGATTAGATAGATATAAGTCTAAGTGGTCTAAAGTTTGACAATTTCGCATCGACTGATGTTTATGCGCATGCGTCAATTTATTACACCCATTTTCCTATTGTATATATACATATATTTTCAATTAACTTTTCAGAACTGCAATCTGGATGATCAAGTGCTGTCTTGTTATGGACCCCATGTGATGCTGTGACGGTCCGACCCTTCCTCCCTCTTTCCCCATACTCATATTCAGCACTGCCTTAACCCACACCTTCCTACTGGTGGTGTCGGGGAGGGCAAAGACGTCCTGCGCGGTCCTTTGGAACAATCCGGTGCATGCTACTCCTGGTGGTGTCAAACAATCAAATTTTTAAACTAAGGCGACTTTTTTCAGAATTGTGACGCAATACATGGTATGCGTATGGAAATAGTGCAAATTAAATTTCCTGGAAAATAAATTGTAATGATCAATTTATAATATACTATAAACTAACATGTTGCTTTATTTATAGAATAAAAAATTGGAACCACGGTCTAAAGACCCCTGAGGAAGATTTACTTTGAAAGGTGTAGGGTCTCCAGTACCTAACCTCAGGTTCCTCCGTGTTGGCACAGTCACATTCTAGCTGAACTGTATATAGTCATCGTTTTTAAATTTCTCACATTGTGCACTTGTGTATTATCATGCTCATTTGCCAATTTTTGTATATATTGTTTGTATAAATAAAATACCTATTTTTTGATACACATGAGTCAGTACCTGTTATAGTCCCGTTTAGGGGGTCTTTTTCCCTATACATGCCTACCATTTAGTAAAGGGATGAGGGTAGATTAACTCATTACTCCTTTCATCATACTCAACCTCCACACCCTTTCTTTCTACTTACAGGTTCAGGAGGGAAATGGCCCAAAGCTTAACAAGGGGGCATTAAAAGAGATTGATTCCTAAATAAATAGGAGTCCACATCTATTGATAAAGTGCCTAAAAGTGTGGCACCAAGGAAAATAGACGGATGTGACTGTTGGAAGCACACCTGTAAAAAGACATGGGGGTGTCTTTGTAGTACCGAAGTCAGTGTAGCTAGGAGGCACAGGAAAAATCACCTGATAAGTCAGGGTTTGGCCCTTGTGGGTGATAGCTGTCACAGAGATGACAACTTGAAGAGGTTAGACAGGAGGTCTGGCCCAGGAGTCAGGAGGGCTCAACCTGGGAGGGAGGTGGGAGCCAGTGCAGCACGAGGCGGTTTGCTGTATGCACTGAGCTGAAGAGCGTCCAGTCTGTGGGAGACAGACCAAGGCCTAAAGCATAAGGCCTGAGCAGGAATGCTGCAATTACAAGCCTGAAGGGTTGAATGTCATTTTACTTTGAAGCAAGATTGAAATGCGGAATATACCTTTGAGGGAAAACTCCTGTGTGTTTGCTGAACCTCACATGTGTGGTTTGAACACTGTTTACATATGCTGGCGCAACTAACGTATGCGTGCGCTTCTGCACGTGAGCACGGAGGGACAGGGCGCTTTAAACTTTTTTTTTCTTTTTTTTTATACTGTCTCTTTTTTGTAAACATCTCTTGTGACAGTAATAGGCAGTGACAGGTACTCTTTATGGAGGTATCTGGTGTCTAAAAGACCCCAAATCCCTCTTCTGCACTTAAAAGCATTCAAAACACCAAGTTTAGCTGTTTTGAATACTGTCTTTTTTTTTTTTTAAATCTGGCGCCTTTAAGGCTCCAGTAACCGGAAGTGATGTCATGACACCCCTTCCGGGTTTCTACATTGGAGACCCGATCAAACCTGAATCCATTTTTGTTAAGGTCTTCGGCCAGCCGGCGGATGTGGCAGCTGGTCGCTCGGATCTCCTGGTGGGACAGGAGACCCGGGAGAGCCAAGGAAGGTGTAATAACAACCGAGCGGCTGCTTAGCCGATCGTTGGCTCTAAACAACAGTATCAGGGTGATGCCTCTAGCTGCAGGCATCACCCAAGTACAACCTCTTGAAGCTGAGGCCGCATATTTACGTTACATTGGCGGGAAGTGATTAAAACTCTACACTTGAAGCGAGCCCCTACAATACATAAACAGATGAATTAAATCAAAAAGATACATTTTAAAAATGTGCATTTCAAATTGTATTTCTAAACGTATTTCTTTATTTTTGCATACAGCTTCAAAGACCTTCTATTTTTGATCTGAGACCACTCTATTGGCTCCACACTTACCAAATTAGCTGACTGTATTCCACCACATAAGCGGAAACATAAAATGCGTCATTATGAGGGGGTGCTTTTAAAAAAGGCCTTTCTGATGGCAACATGTATGCCTTTGCTACACATCGTAGTTAGGCTCTCTGTGGTGGATAAACAGGTAGCAAACATTTGCATCACCACCTTTAGCAGTGCATGTCATACTGTTGCAAATTTTCTTCAGGGAGCAGCTAACAGGGCTAACCCCAGGTAGAGCATTTACAAGGCATTACTTGTCCACGATGGTCAACAAGTATGTTGGTTCCAGTTTGGATACCAACAACCTCAGAAGTATAAAAAGAACCTCATGGACTACTATCCAGAGCTTGCAGGATATGTATTAGGGTGCTGGCCTGCCCTGCTACAAATATATTATTAGAAAGGATGTTTAGTGCAGTTGGGGCAGTGGTAAGGAACATCCACCTGTCAACAGCCAATAGTGACCACCAAACTATCAAAATGAACCAGGCTTCGATTTCAGATGCTTGCCACTGCCTCAGATGGCTTCTACCATTTATCTATCAAATGCAGTTAGTGGTTTTAAAGCCTGGGTGTTTTTTACTTTGAGCAGCAACAGGATATGAATGCACATTAATTCTGCTCCTCATCACCTTCATTTTGAAGGCAGGAAAGAATGAAGCAAGAATTTATTGCATGAATAAAGAAAGAAACATTGCTTCAGCTAGCAGAAATGCTTTTTGGTGATCTTTCTACACCTGCAAATTGTATCTCCAGTCAGGGAATACAATGCAGTCATCAGCCAGTCCAGTATTGCAACACCTGCCCCCGTATATTTCAAGAAATAGGAAGAAATCTTGCATAATTACATCTCAATAGAGGACTGAGGAAGGCCTGGTCTAGGGTAACTAATAAGTTCCTTTATCACAACAATAATGGAATCACAACGTTCTCTTCAGGTAGTATTGGGTACAAGCACAAGAAGCGAAAGTTAATATGTCTATGTAGTGATACATGCTCCAGAGAGTGTGGTCAAAAATGTGTTTTACATACAAAAGTAATTGATTTCATGTTGGTCCAGAATCTTTGACTTAGTCTAAATGCTTTTTCATATCTCTGTTGCAAAAGACCCTTGGATAGCCCTTTTACATTACACAGTTCAAGCCCACAGCAAAAGCTGTCCTTTTTCCTTTTGGTAGCTGCCAAACAAACCATTGTAAAGGAAAAAGACTAGCATAAACATTAAAGTACTAAAACAGCGTGTGAACATACTGCACTTTAATGAGAAACAATCCATTATCCTTACTAACTCCCATAAAATTTGGGAATTCTGACTTTGTTATGCACTTTCCTTTCTAAATTCATCTAGCCTCAGCTATTTGACAATACTCCACTTCATGCTTTGAGCCCTTGGGGAATGCTATGATCCCCCTCTCCCACTATCAATGTGTCCACCTTCCACTCCTCCCCAATCCCCCTGGCACCTGCTTTCCTTATCAATGTAGTGCTATTCCCTAGAGGGCCGCTGGATTTTTGGTCCCCCTACACCTGCACAGCCAGGCAACTCAAATTTTCCATCTTGGATCCAGATTTAGAAGTCAGTCCTTGGGCTTGTTTTTATGTTTTATTGAGGGAATATACAGTAACTTGGAAAGCGATGAGGGGTATGGGATGGCCAAAACTGAATTCAGCAACAATTTGGAGAGCAACTTCTCTATGTACAATTTGAAGCAATAATGTATCCTAGACTGTACTCCCTCCAGAATAATGTCAGTCCTTAATAGATAAGTAGAAAATATCTACTGGCAGAAGCTCTATGTCCCTTTAGTAAAAAAAGTCCCAAACCATATGCAGGAGCACTGTGTCCCCTTGGTAGAAAATAGCAAGATCTCAACTGTGTCTATGAGCTCTGTGCCCCCTTGTAGAAAGCACCAACCCACATGGCTGTCTTAAAAAAATGTCCCAGAGCAAGGGATTTAGGTTAAAAAAACAATAGGTAAAGATATTGGCCCTTCACAGTGTAAAAACATACATACATCTCTCTGTCTAGGGATCTACAAATAGATATGTAAACATGGCATGTGATGTGTTAGATGGGTAAAAAGGATATAAAACGATCAATGACACAATCAATAAAAAGATCAATAAAAAAATCAATGAAAAAGGCAAAAACTTAAAACCCATGTGACAATGCCCAACATCAAATATGAAAAGCGCTTCTAACAGACGTGTCTTCTAGTTTCTTCACCACGGGTGCTCAAAGGGTAAATGGCAACTCACCAGAGATGTTTAAATCCTTTTTACAGAAGGTCAAAATGCGTTTTTGGAAAACCAAATTGATTCCTGAACTCACACCATTCTACTCCAATGATCCCTTAGGATATGACTAGGATGTAGGAATATAATCCACCAGACACAGAGAAAGACTTTATAGTGTAGTATGTTTTATTTGATGTTTAAAAGCAAGTATAAAAAATTATGCACTCACATGTATCAGTGCCTCAGCCTGGCACTAGATGTCTATAGCATGTGCAGATTTGACCTGACAGTCTGACGCTGGCATGCGATCCATGCCTCGCTCTCAAAAATGGGCCTTGGTAGGAAGTGACATGGGAATCCAGAAGTGACTAATCCCCACTCCAACGTACCTTTCACTGTACTTGGCGTCTTCAGAAAATGAAGCTTTTTTTCACTCATCACGTGTCATGTTTACATATCTTTTTTTAGATCCCTACACAGTGAGATGTATATTTGTAAATGTTTTCACACTGTGAAGTGCCAATATTTTTACCTATTTTTTTTTTTTTTTTTGAGGTGATTCTATCACTTATTTAAAGGGGCAACTATTCACATTTGATTTCACATTCAGGCCACCATCACTCGGTACTATGTCAAGGGATTTCGTTTAGCTGTTGCACTGTCCTATGTAAGCATGCTATCTATTGCATCTGACTGCCTTCCCTCTTTGGCCCTGGGGGTGTTTAGGTGGAGGTTCTGTTGAGGACCCAGGCTTGAACCTGGGACCTCCACTGTGGCAATGACTCTGCTTGCTGAGCCAACTGGAATGCTGGACAGTTCCCTGGACAAATCCTTGAATAATCCTGTCATGAATCTTAATTGCCTTGAACCTTGAACCCTTTGCTCTTCCCATAAACTTCCTGATTCAAGCCATGTCTCTGCACTTCCTCCTGGTTGCCAGAATAATATGGCCACAGTAGCCACTTTTATTAACCAAAGAATAAATAACATATTAATAAAACATACCAATAAGTGCAAATTCAACAATATAATTCTAACAATGCTTAACCAGAAGGGGTCTTTGGGTGTCCTTAGGCAGCCACTCCCCAACTGGCTCGAAGACGTTGCAACACTACACATACTTCCATTTTTCCCCCAGGGGACCTAGCTCCTGGGAGGACCACCACTAACTAAGTGAAAGCACAATACGTTAGGTGGGCACCACAATTTTTTTTAACAATTTACTTGCTCACTGACCCCCAAAGGCCCTCTGACCTGCCACCTGAGCTTGAGCTTGAGTGACACCTCATTCAAGCGAATACCTCCACACCTGCAGCACCCTCTGCACTCCTTCCTGTAGGCCCAAAGACCATATACAGTATCTGTGCCAACTGCATTCAATTGAATGCCATCATCCCTCCAATATCCGACAGACTGATGCTCCAACTCCTGGTGCCAAACCACAATGCCCCCGAGCCTAGACACAAACTTACCTACCTCCCTGTTCAGCTTAATCCTCCCGGCCACAACATCTGACCACACAATGATGCACCCGGGAAATTCACGCATCAAACGCAAAATTTAAAATTTGAGATCTCTCACTAAGTCTCTGGTAGCCCTAACCCCCAAATCATTACACCCAACATGAAGCAGTAAAATATCCAGGGGCTTGTCAAATGTAGTATAGTAATGGAATTCCGGAATAACACGGCCCCACATCATACCTCGAAAGCCCAGCTATTTCAAAAGAGTCTCACTCCGTTGCACACCAAGTTGTCTCCCTTCAGGCCGAGCAGCAGCCCTGACTGCCCCCCAAAAAACATATGAATCCCCCAAGATCCATACAAAACCCAGATGAGAACCTGCAAACAAAACAAGAAAAATATATAGCCATTCAAAATACACAATGGAAAAACACATCTGACAACATTTATAACAAAAGAGGGAGAACATATAACTTAAAACAATCTGACTCCCACCTCCCTATACATCCTTGCCCAACTTGGCTAAACTACGAAGAAAAACAGCCAAAAACTGAAAGTGCAATAAAGAAGATCCATCCTTATGCAGCAAAAAAACAGCAAGTGCTGACCCCCTTACCTTGCACTGAAAACACTGGGAATATTGCCTCCAGCAACACCCGAAACAATGACAATGCGACCCCTCTAGCCAAATGATCTGTTTTTGATTTTCCAATAAAAAGGACACAATCATCGGACACCATAACATCCACGAATTGAAGCCCACCCACACCACGCCAGTTCTTGCTTACCAACCCCCCAATCCTGAATGCCACAAAAAAGGCCAATACAAAAGCCATGGTAAACAGCCTCACCTCATAGTCAGAAGAGCAGATCCTGTGTAATCCCCCCACTAGCTCCTGAAGTAAATCAAAGGAAACTGGGCACCTGGTATCCGGCTGCACATGGCCCTGTCGAAATCCCTTCATGGCCTGTCCTCCCATAAAGTCTTTGGTCACATCACACAGGCCTCGCAGAAAGCCAAGGCAGCCAAACTCCTGTTCATCTTCGACACTGACGTGCCCCAGGTAAATTCTGTCCCAATAAAAAATAACAGCAAAGACAAGCGATCCTGAGTGGAAAAACCTCCCCAAACTGAACTTACCAATGAGTATCACTCACCCAAAACCGACGAATACGCCACCAACCTCACTCACAGAGCGACGCACAAGCTCTTGGCTGCAGCAAAAATGCCGACAGGCTGGACACAACTTCCACCACCCTCAGGTGATCGCAAGGAAAACAGATCCTCTGATCGTGAAAATTGAAGTCCCAGATTTCAAATCGGTAACAGTTCCAAAAACACCAATTTTCACAAGAACCCTGCTGCATGCCATTCTTCAGGCCATGCAGCCACACACCATACCCCCTGGCAAAAAGCCCCAAAATCAGAACTTGCCGCAGCATCAGTGTAAAGAGCCACGTCAGAAGCTGACAAAAATCGGAGCCATCCATAAAATCTGCCATTATAGGAGGCAAGAAAGTCATCCCAAACCCCCAGATCAGCCTTGAGCTCATGTGATAGCCTGATGTAGTGATGCGGCAGTGTTGCCCCTGACGTAGCAGCACTGAGTCGACAACAGAAAATACACCCCATAGGCATAATGTGGCAGGCAAAATTAAGCTTACCCAATAAAGACTGCAATTGTTTAAGCCTAACCTTTTTTGCCTACCTTGCCTGCCTCATCATCTGGCGCAAATCCTCTAGTTTGTTTATCGGCAAGCGACATTCCATCATTTGCGTGTCAATCACAATACTCAAGAATTGTATGGTCGTGGCAGGACCCTCTGATTTGTCTGGCACCAGAGGAATCCCGAACCGCTTTGCAATAGATCCAAAGTGTGTAGCAACACAGAACAAACTGAGGAATCTGGAGGGCCAATACAAAGAAAATCTGCAGGAGGGGGTGGTGAACGATCCTCTCCCTGGCCAAGATCCACTGCAGAAGGTATCTGAGAAGACACAGCTGGCCTCCCCATATATTGAACAGGACAGTCCTACTTTAAATAATCTGCAGACTTTTTTGACTGCAATGAATCAGGTTTTTGATGATCCTAACTGCTGTGCTACTGTCAAAGCAAAGCTGCATAGTCTGAGGCAGGGTAAATGCTCTGTCGCTGAGTACACAGCAGGGTTCAGATGTTGGATTGCAGATACTACTTGGAACCCTGCAGCGCAAAAGAGCCAGTTCCGCTGAAAGCTTTCTGAGCAGGTAAAGGATGAGCTTGCTAGAGTTGAGACTCCTAATAATCTTGATGCTTTCATCCAATTATGTATCAGGATTGATCAGAGACTAACTGAAAGGAAGAAGGAGAGGAAGGGAAGTTTATCATGTAAGGGTGGCATGTGTTTCTCTGCTACTCCATTTGTTCAGCAGGATTTCAAGGTTTCTCTGTATTCTAGCACTCCAGAGCCAATGCAGTTAGATGCAATTAAGAGATCCATTTCCATTCAGGAGAAAGAAAGAAGACGTTCTGAAAACCTATGTCTTTACTGTGGAGATTCTGATCATTACGCAGTTAACTGTCTTAACAAAGTTAGAACAATTGCGTCGGTTGATGTGATCATGCCTGAACAAATAAACTCCATTAGCTGGTCTATCTCCCCATTGGTCCTCATTTTTTTCCTCCCTATTAAACTTATCTCTGAGGGCATTGAGATTCCTTGCTCTGCTATGCTGGACTCTGGTGCAGGGGGGAACTTTATGGACATAGACTTTGCCAAAAACAATAATATTTAAACAAGAAATAAATCTGCCCCTATGGATATGGAGACAGTGGATGGTTCACCCTTAACTTCAGGACCTGTTACCCATAAAACAGTCCCTCTGGTTCTCCAATTTGAGGCTGACCATAGTGAGACCATCAGTTTTCAGCTAATTAGGTCACCTAAATTTCCTGTCATCTTGAGCATCTCTTGGTTCTCCACCCATAATCCCTCAATCAATTGGGAACACGGGTTATATATTTCACATCCCCCATTGCAAGGAATACTGTAGAGAGCCTTGTCAAACTAGTTCTTCACCCATTAAGGAGTCACAGTTGGATGTGGTTACCGCACAGTCATATCTCAACCTGCCTCCAAAATACAATGAGTTTAAGGATGTCTGTGATAAGAAGAATGCTGGCCAGTTACCCCCTCATTGCCCATATGATTGCCCCATTGAGCTGCTCCCAGGGGTAGAAATAACTTTTCAATCTGTCAGAACCTGAATTAAAGGTGCTCAAGGAGAGTGGCTTGATGAAAATCTAGAGAAGGGGTTTATTAGACACTCAACATGTCTGGAGCAACCCTGTTTTTTGTTGAAAAGAAAGACTCCACCTTGGTTCCATGCATTCATTACAGGCATATGAATAAAATGACTATTAAAAAACGTTATCCTCTCCCGTTGATCTCTGAAATGTTGGAAAGACTTTGTGCTGCCAAAATGTTTACAAAGCTTGACTTTGTTTGTATTTGTCAAGTAGATGAACGGAAAACCGCCTTTAGAACCAAATATGGACATTTCGAGTCCTTGGTTATGCCTTTTGGTCTTTTCAATGCCCCTGCAACTTTTTTAACACTTCATCAACAATTCTTTTTGAGATCTGTTGGACCAGTTTGTCATTGCTTATCTGGATGACATCTTTATTTTTTCTGATAACCTGGAGGAGCATCGCAAGCATGTTTGCACTGCCCTTGAAAGATTAAGGCAGAATCAACTTTACATCAAGTTGGAGAAATGTGAGTTTGAACAAACCCAGATCCAGTTTCTGGGGTATATTATTTCACCAGATGGAGTAAGAATGGATCCTGAGAAGATTAAAGCAGTAGTGGATTGGCCTGTCCCTGGAAATGTTAAGGAAGTTCAATTTCTACAGGAAATTCATAAGAAATTTCTCTAAGGTGATAGCTCCGATTACACAGCTTACAAAGAAAGGGGTGCCCTTCATGAAGTCACCTGATGCTCAGGCTGCTTTTGCTTAGTTAAAGACTCTTTTCACTTCTGCCCCAGTATTGGTACATCCCAATCCTGAGCTACCTTTTGTAGTGGAAATGGATGCTTCTGACTCTGCTCTGGGAGCTATCCTTTCTTAATGAAGCGGTGAAAAGATGCAGCTTCATCCTTGCGCTTACTTCATTCCTTTAATGTCTTCAGCTGAGAGGAATTACGACATAGGGAATAAAGAGTTACTGGCAAAGCCTTTTCTGAACGGAGGTATCTGCTGGAAGGTACTAAGCATCCTGTGACCGTTCTTACTGATCACAAAAATCTAGAATTCATTTGTTCTGCCAAAAGATTGTCTTCTAGACAAGCACGTTGGTTGCTGTTCTTTTCCAGATTTAATTTTATTATCTCGTATCGACCTGGGTCAAGAAATGGTAAGGCTGATTCCTTATCACGAATGTTGTCAGGGATTTTCTGGGAAAACAACTCTGAAAACACTATCCTGCCTCAAACGAACTTCCTAGGGGCCACAAGTTCAAAGGAATGTTTAAGTCTCCTCAAAGAAGGATACGAGAATGACTCACTCCTCAATAATCCTCCTATGGACATCAACCTGGAGTACAAAAATGGCTTTTGGACTCAAACACATCGCCTCTATGAACATGAATCTGCTCGGGTTGAAGTCCTCCGGTTGATTCATGACTCAAAACTTGCTGAACATTTTGGAGTTTCCGAAACAGAGGAAGTTTTATCACGTTCCTTTTGGTGGCCTGGGTACAAGACAGATGTTAAAAGGTATGTAGACTCGTGCCTTAGCTGTGCACGCAATAAGACACCCAGAGCTTCTCCTTTGGGGTTGCTCCAACCACTCCCTATCCCATCAAGACCATGAGGGTCAATTTCTATGGACTTCATGGTCGATTTACCCCCCTCAAAAGGAATGACCACTATCTTGGAAGTCGTTGACCGCCTCACCAAGATGGCTCACTTTATACCGGTTAAGGGGGTACCCTCTTCTGAATAAACTGCAGAGTTGATGGTTTGAGAAGTCTTCAGACTACATGGAATTCCAGAAGACGTTCTGTCAGATCGAGGAGTTCAGTTTACTTCAAAGTTTTGGAAAAAATTTTGCTCAGCCTTTAGGAGTAGCAATCAGCCTGTCCTCTGCTTTTCATCCTCAGTCTAATGGTGAGACTGAGAGGACCAATCAAACTTTAGAGCAGTACCTTTGATGTTTTGTTAGTTATCTTCAGGGTGACTGGGTGGACTATCTTCCTACGGCAGAGTTTTCTTATAACAATTCTAGACATAGCTCAACCTCTCAAAGCCCGTTTTTCTTAAACAATGGGTATCATCCAGTTTTTATTCCTGATCTCCCTATCTCAACTCCGGTTCCTGCTGTAACCAACAGATTAACTATGTTGCAAGAGATTCGGGAGAAATTGATTGAGACTTTGAGGGAGGCTCAGGAATGTTACAAGAGGGCTGCTGATAGACATCACAGTTCACTTCCTACCTTTCATGTGGGTGACAAAGTTTGGTAATCAACCAAAAATTTGAAGGTCTATGTTCCATCTGCAAAGTTGGGACAAAAGTTTGTGGGAACTTTCCAGATTTCTGCTCAGATCAACCCAGTCACTTTCCATTTAAAACTTCCCGACAGTATGGAAATTCACCATGTTTTTCACATATCACTACTCAAACCATTTAAGGAAAATCCTTTTTCTGGAAGAATTCTTCCACCTCCCCTACCTGTTGGCGTACAGGGTGAAGAAGAATTTGTGGTGGAGAGAATTCTTGATTCCAGGATCTTGAGCAAATTACAGTATCTCGTTCAATGGGAAGGATATGGTCCTGAAGAAAATTCTTGGGAGCCTGAAGAAAATGTTCATGCCCCTAGATTGACAAGGGAATTCCACCAGAGGTTTCCTCTTAAACCTAATTCTAAGACATCCCGCGGACATCCTGGGAGGAGGGACATACTGTCAGGACCCGGTCTTGAACCTGGGACCTCCACTGTGTCTGGCAATGACTCTGCTTGCTGAGCTACCTGGAATGCTGGACAGTTCCCTGGACAAACCCTTGAATGATCCTGCCATGAATCCTAATTGCCTTGAACCTTGAACCCTTTGCTCCTCCCATGAAGTTCCTGATTTAAGCCATGTCTCTGCACTTCCTGGTTGCCAGAATATTGTGCCTTCTCCAGCCAGTATCTCGCTTGTCTCCCCTTCTGCCTTCCATATCTTCCTTACCATTCGTTATCAACATTTGGCTTGTTCCTCGACTTTGTTTCTGCTTATCCCAACCTGCAACTACTCGTTATCGATCTTGGCTATTCCTTGACTACGCTTCTGCTTGATCCCTACCTGCTATATCTTCTATTGGAACCTGGCTTGCTCACCTCCTGGTGGGGTGATCTTTAGGACCGCAACCTGGTGCTAACACGCAGCAAAATCCATTTCCACCATTAGGAGCTCTGGTGAACACTGTTTAGTACTTATATTCCGCACCTCATGTGAGCCTGCGTCATCTGCCTGGGTAACCTGCCTCTGTTCCTATCCTGCAGGTTCCTGTGTGAGCTTCCACTGCTATAGCTACTGGTCTTTGAGCCTGACCCCTGATTATGAGAGGTACACACTGTTCCTTGAATTCTGCTGCTTGCATAGACTGCTGTTCAGGCCTCCTGCTGGACAGATCTTTGCTAACTGAGCAGGGTATCACCTGGATGAGACAGTAGGTTAGTGAAGATCCCTTTGCAGCTTCTCTTCCTCTCTCCATAGCTCCAACCTGAAGGCAGAGCCCCCTCAGCCCAAGGGGCCCCCTCACAGGCCTCACAACTCCAGCCTCAACACTCCATCTTCCACACAACAACAATAACAACAACCCCTGATGGACAGGCTCTTCCATATTTATGAGCCATCCAACCACATTGCCAAGCCTTCTGCCTGGGGATTGGTCAAAATCCCACAAATATGCAGATCACTGCCAACTCACCTCCGCTCACTAGCTTCTAGAACTTTCTGGTAGTTTCTAGAACCAGGAGGCTGTGCCCGAAGCCAGACTTTTAAAAAATATAAAAATGAGGGAACACTATCATTGTTTAATTGTTACAAAGAATATAACAGAATATGTAAAAAGGAAATCAGGGATGCAAAAATTCAAAATGAACGGCAGATTGCAAAAGATAGTAGGACAAACCCCAAAAAATTCTTCAAATATATTAACAGTAAAAAGGTTAGGTCTGAGCATGTAGGTCCTTTACAAAATAACCAGGAGTGGGTGACTGGGGACAAAGAGAAGGCAAATTTATTAAATACTTTCTTCAGCTCTGTATATACAAAGGAGCATGGGGGAGCTCATGACCATAATGAGGACAGTATTGACACAGCCCCAAATGATCCACAATGGCTCAAAAGTGATATGGTCCAGAAATATTTAGACAGAATAAGGGTGGATAAAGCACCTGGACCAGATGGCATCCACCCATGCATCCTAAAATAATTGAGCGCTGTAATTTCTAAGCCTTTGTTTCTAATTTTTAGGGACTCGTTAAGGACTGGAATAGTACCACTGGATTGGGGTAGGGCCAATGTGGTGCTTATATTTAAAAAGGGATCAAAGTCTTTGCCAAGTAACTATAGACCTGTTAGTTTAACGTCTATAGTCGGAAAGATATTGGAGAGTTTAAAAAAAGACCACATAGATGAGTTCTTGCTGGAAAAAAATATTTTAAGCAACAGACAGCATGGATTCCTGAGAGACAGAAGTTGTCAAACAAACCTGATTTCTTTTTATGAGGAGGTATGTAAAACCTTGGACAGAGGAGTGGCTGTGGACGTAGTATACTTGGATTTTGCAAAATCGTTTGACACAGTTCCCCACCCACGGCTAATGTGTAAGGTAAAGTCTACTGGCTTGGAAAGATCGGTTTGTAATTGGATAGAAAATTGGCTAAAAGATACAGTAGAATTCAGAGAGTAGTGGTTAATGATTCTTACTCTGAATGGTCTAAAGTTATCAGTGGTATACCCCAAGATTCAGTGTTGGGACCCTTACTTTTTAATATCTTTATAAATGATATAGGGTCTGGGATTAAAAGTAGCATTTCAGTCTTTGCAGATGACACTAAGCTTTGCAGTGGAATAACTTATTTACAGGATGTCTCCAACTTACAATCTGACCTCAATGCACTGTTTCATTGGGCAACTACGTGTTAAATGAGGTTAAATGTTTATAAATGTAAAGTTATGCACTTGGGGCTAAGAATATGCATGCATCATACATACTAGGTGAAATAGAACTGGGGGAATCCATAGCGGAGAAGGATCTGGGTGTTCTGGTAGATCATAAGCTTAATAATAGCATGCAATGCCAAGCTGCTGTTTCCAAAGCAAGCAAAGTTCTTTCTTGTATTAACAGAGGCATGGACTCCAGAGAGAGAGAGATGTAATTTTGCCCCTGTACAAATCATTAGTAAGAACTCATCTGGAATATGCAGTTCAGTTTTGGGCACCAGTTCTTAAAAAGGATATTGGGGAACTGGAGAAAGTGCAGAGAAGGGCAACCAAACTGATAAGAGGCATGGAGGACCTCAGCTATAAGAAAAGATTAGAGGAACTGAATGTATTCTCTCTTGAGAAGAGGAGATTAAGGGGGGATATAATCAACATGTATAAATACATAAGGGGTCCATATAGTGAACTTGGGTTTGAGTTGTTCACTTTAAGGTCAACACAGAGGACAAGGGGACACTCTTTATGTCTAGAGGAAAACAGATTTAGTCTCCAAACGCGGAAAGGTTTCTTCACCATAAGAGCTGTGAAAATGTGGAATAGACTCCCTCCAGAGGATGTTCTGGCTAGCTCACTAGATTGCTTTAAAAAAGGCCTGGATTCTTTCCTAAGTGTACATAATATAAATGGGTACTAACATTTTTTTTTTAGGTAAAGTTGATGCAGGGAATATCCAATTGCCTCTCGGGGGATCAAGCAGATAAATTGGACTGTCCTGGACGGGCTTAGTCTCTTGGGAGTTGGGCCTCTGAGCTGCAAGTGCCCGCCGAGGCTATCACTCCGGCTGCTCTTGGCAGGTACCGTGGCCAATGCAGATTTCTGACCTCTAGCCCTGAGGGCTGCTTCACTGGGCAAAGGGTGGCTTTCATTGTCACCACATCTGCTGCACTGCTGATCGGGTCCAAATTTCCTGCACACCTACACAGTCATTGCTGAGTTCCAGAGTCCACAGGTTGCCATTTAGGTGCCTCACAACTTGCTGTAGACATTCAAGAGCCTACACAGGGCTTCTTGCCTCAAAAACCCTGTTTTGGCTGGGTTGGTGAGTAGGCAGAAGCCCATCTTATCTCTGACACTATTCTCAAGGACGCTGCATGCAGACATCGTTACATCTGACCAATCAAAGGGTCTTTGCTAGGAAAATATAACACCTTTTATATTCAGCCTCATTAAACTGTCATTGCCTTGTAACATTTCTGGGCCCCTTTAGCTGAAGATCAAGGATACCCACACTTCAAGGACCACCTTTCTTCAAGAGAGACTCTGCTTACAGAACCTGTGGCAGAACATAACTTACTAACCATTCTATTACAGTTTACTAAAGGGGCACTCCTACACCGACCTTTTATACTGATTACCCCCTATTTCTTGTGGCATCAAGGCCTAGAGGGAGAGAACCGACTGAAAGTTTCCTTTTTGCCCTTTTGTTCTGGGGCCATGAATCCCTTTCTAAACCAAATCATAATAACAATTTGTCTTACTACTATTGTTATTTCTTTGTGTTTCTGTGAATTCATTTTGCTGCATTATCACTCAACCTGGGTTACACCTGGGTCTTTTATAGTCTGCAGGGCCGGACAGGCCTACCGGGATACCGGGAAATTTCCCGGTGGGCCGACGGCCCTGGGGCCGCTTTAAGGCTGTAGCCGCTTTAAGACGCGGCCGCTATTGTGGCCGCTTTAAGACGCGGCCGCTATTGTGACCGCTTTAAGACGCGGCCGCTATTGTGGCCGCTTTAAGACGCAGCCGCTATTGTGGCCGCTTTAAGATGCGGCCGCTATTGATGCCCGCTGCAGCCCTGGTGAAGTCTTTACTACGTCAGCCGCTATGAGCGGCATGACGTCAGATCTGGCGGGAGCGGCTGCGCGGCACTCACGGAACACCGGCCGGCGGTGGATCATGTGACTGTCAGCAAGACGGACGGTCACGGTGACGGCACCGAGAGAGAGACCCACTACACAGACGCCAGCCCAGCAGCATGAGTCCGACCGTCTGACCAAGTAAGTAATAAAAATCAGCAGACTGCAGTGTAATTATTGATCCCATCCTCTGACCTCCACCAGACCACCACTGCCCCCTGCTCATCTCACCACCCCACAGATCTTATCCCTAATAGGATGGGGGGAAGCAGTGGCGGTGGGGAGGATGGCACCCCCCATCACCACTGCCACCAATCTCCCCTCACCACCACCACTGCCACCGATTCCCACCCCTCACCACCACCACCGATTCCCACCCCCCTCACCACCACCACTGCCACCGATTCCCACCCCCCTCACCACCACTGCCACCGATTCCCACCCCCCTCACCACCACCACCACTGCCACCGATCCCCACCCCCCTCACCACCACCACCACTGCCACCGATTCCCACCCCCCTCACCACCACCACCGATTCCCACCCCCCTCACCACCACCACTGCCACCGATTCCCACCCCCCTCACCACCACTGCCACCGATTCCCACCCCCCTCACCACCACTGCCACCGATTTCCCACCCCCCTCACCACCACCACCACTGCCACCCATTCCCACCCCCCTCACCACCACCACCACTGCCACCCATTCCCACCCCCCTCACCACCACTGCCACCGATTCCCACCCCCCTCACCACCACCACTGCCACCGATTCCCACCCCCCTCACCACCACTGCCACCGATTCCCACCCCCCTCACCACCACCACCACTGCCACCGATTCCCACCCCCCTCACCACCACCACCACTGCCACCGATTCCCACCCCCCTCACCACCACCACCACCACCGATTCCCACCCCCCTCACCACCACCACCACCACTGCCACCGATTCCCACCCCCCTCACCACCACCACCACTGCCACCGATTCCCACCCCCCTCACCACCACCACCACTGCCACCGATTCCCACCCCCCTCACCACCACCACCACTGCCACCGATTCCCACCCCCCTCACCACCACCGCCACCGATTCCCACTCCCCTCACCACCACTGCCACCGATTCCCACCCCCCCTCACCACCACCGATTCCCACCCCCCTCACCACCACTGCCACCGATTCCCACCCCCCTCACCACCACCACCACTGCCACCGATTCCCACCCCCCTCACCACCACCACCATTGATTCCCACCCCCCTCACCACCACTGCCACCGATTCCCACCCCCCTCACCACCACCACCACTGCCACCGATTCCCACCCCCCTCACCACCACTGCCACCGATTCCCACCCCCCTCACCACCACCACCACCACCGATTCCCATCCCCCTCACCACCACTGCCACCGATTCCCATCCCCCTCACCACCACTGCCACCGATTCCCATCCCCCTCGCCACCACTGCCACTGATTCCCACCCCCCTCACCACCACCACCACCACCGATTCCCACCCCCCTCACCACCACTGCCACCGATTCCCACCCCCCTCACCACCACTGCCACCGATTCCCACCCCCCTCACCATCACTGCCACCGATTCCCACCCCCCTCACCACCACTGCCACCGATTCCCATCCCCCTCACCACCACTGCCACTGATTCCCACCCCCCTCACCACCACCGCTGCCACCGATCCCACCACCCCTGCTGCCACTTATCCCAACCCCCTCACCATCACCACCGCTTCCACTGATTCCACCCCCCTCACCACCACCCCTGCTGCCACTCATCCCACCCCCCTCATCATGTCTGCAACCTCTGAGATCTCCTGTACCATGTCCGCACAGCCTATGACATCTCCTGTACCATGTCCGCACAGCCTATGACATCTCCTGTACCATGTCCGCACAGCCTCTGACATCTCCTGTAACATGTCCGGTCCGCACAGCCTCTGACATCTCCTGTAAAATGTCCGCACAGCGCCTGACATCTCCTGTACCGTGTCCGCACAGCGCCTGACATCTCCTGTACCAAGTCCGCACAGCCCCTGACATCTCCTGTCCTGTGTATGCACAGCCTCTGACATCTCCTGTACCATGTCCGCACAGCCTCTGACCTCTCCTGTACCATGTCCGCACAGCCCCTGACATCTCCTGTACCATGTCCGCACAGCCCCTGACATCTCCTGTACCATGTCCGCACAGCCTCTGACCTCTCCTGTACCATGTCCGCACAGCCCCTGACATCTCCTGTACCATGTCCGCACAGCCCCTGACATCTCCTGTACCATGTCCGCACAGCCCCTGACATCTCCTGTAACATGTCCGCACAGCCCCTGACATGTCCTGTATCATGTCTGCACAGCCCCTGACATGTCCTGTACCATGTCCGCACAGCCCCTGACATGTCCGTACCATGTCCGCACAGCCCCTCACATGTCCTGTACCATGTCCGCACAGCCCCTGACATGTCCTGTACCATGTCCGCACAGCCCCTGACATGTCCTGTACCATGTCCGCACAGCCCCTGACATGTCCTGTACCATGTCCGCACAGCCCCTGACATGTTCTGTACCATGTACGCACTTTTACCACTTTTAACTAGAATTTGCTCTTTTATATATAAAGCACTATATGCTTTCATATCTATCTTATCTATGATAATACACTCTTCAAATTTGCTTTAAAATGCATGGTTTTCCCTTTTATGAACAAGGAAATAATGGCGCTATGCTGTTGGGCCGGTATAATAATGCTATGGGGCTGGTATTACATTTTTTCCAGGGCTGAATTTTATTCCCAGTCCGGCCCTGATAGTCTGTTAGACTTAATATACCAGTAAAGTGTCAACTTACAAACCTTACAAGTTATTGGTGTCTTTGCATTTTATGTCTGCTTTAAATATGTCAGAACCCAAAGTGTCAGATGTTGGGGAGCTTGCAAGGTCAGGGCAACCAATGGGGACAAGCAACTTCCAGTGGCTCTTGGGGGTGTAGCGCTACAATTTATATTATATTAATAAAATATATATTCAAAAACCAATATATTTGTTTCTTTATAGAACTTGATTTTATTTATAAATACGTTATATAATATATCACACAATGGCTAAATCTGTTTCTGTAGTGCATATTCAAACTTTAATACCATAAATAATACAATTTTATTTGATTTTTACTCAAGGAGTAATTATATGAGCTTGGAAATTATAGAGAACTGCTTAAATAGTGCATTTAAATTTAACTAAATCCATTCGCTTTTAATCAACTAAAATGGGGATTTTAGTCGACTAAAATACAACTAAAACAATTAATATGACTAAAATATGACTAAAACTAAAATGGTATTTTAGTTAAAAGACTATGACTAAAACTAAATGAAAATTTGATGTAAAAATTAACACTCTGTAGTCCAATATGAAAGTGCACAGAAAAAGTGACTGTATGAAATCACTAAGCCACGAGTCCCCAGTCATTAGCAGATAAATGCCCTCTGCTCTACCTATGACATGCCACCAGCTGCAACCATGGTTTACTACACCTGTTCTTGTCAGATTAAAAAAAATGGAGGATTAAGCAGGGAGCACTAGCTAAATGCTATGACAAGACTATTAACTGTTTTACAGAAAGCATATCAGATCATGAAGCAAAGATATGGAGAAACATTATTGTCAAATGACTGAATGTCTAAATTACAAGTTCTCTGATTCTATCTGGTGTAAAATTAGGATGGTGGTAGATACAAAGCTAATCAAAACAAACACATGCCGTTAGATACAGTACATAACACAGTACTAGCACAACTGCCCCCCCCCCCCCCAGGCAACCAAAAATAAATAAAAACAATAGAATCATCGGTGCAATAGTGCCAGAAAATAGCAATATGCTGATTGCAATGCCTTGTAAATTTGAATGTGGTTTTTGGTATATTCTTGATTTGTATATTTCATATATTTGTTTGTACTGAGCTTTTGAAATAAAGGAGAAGTAATATATAAAATTGTTGTGAACACAAGGTGGCACCAACTGCCATGTTAGTTTCCTCCTAGCAGGGGCGTAACTACAGGGGTTGCAGGGGTTGCGATTGCTACCGGGCCCCATGCTCCAGGGGGCCCAGTAGCAAACAAGTGGGTGAACTTCCAGGATTGTAAAAGTCACACTTGCGACCGGGCCCTGGCATTACACCACTGTGGGGAGGCCCCAAGATTGCAGGAAGGGAGCCCACTGCAGAACTTGTGAAAGGATCCTGCTGCGGGACCATAATAAAAGGCCATGCAACGAGAGTAAAGAGCCCCAGGATCAGTGGGAAGAGCCCTGGGCTTGAAGGGAAGGGCCCCGGGAAGGGATCTGGGGGGGCCCTTCATGTTTTCTTGCATCGGGGCCCTGAAGGCTCTAGTTACGCCTCTGCCTCCTAGCAGTACATAAATGCAGGAAGCATACTTACTCTGTGTGTTCTGTGACTGCCTCAAAACACCAATTTCAGAACATGCTCAACAGAACATTACAGTGTCAAAAGATAAAGTATATTGCAATACATAGCAACAAAAACACTATGAAAGTTATTTATATATTACACAGATTGGAATAATACCAAGTTACTAGGGGTTCCGTATTGCAAAAAAAAAAAAAAAAGAAGCAGAATAATGTAGAAAATAAGAAGGCAATAGATAATCACTTTTAGTGAAACTACAAATCTCACAATGCCCATAATTAGGGACCTAGTGTCCAGAATATTTCTGTTGCATATAACATACAGTATATAGACAAATACATGTTTACATCTTATTATTAACATACAGTGATTAAAAAATCAAGTACAATCTTCCCAGTGAATACACACCACCAAAGTGTCATCAAAGATTGCTTATCGGAGGCTAATGACCCCCAAAGTTTTGAATGGTCATATGCGACTTAGTAATGGCATGTTCACACCTGACTAAGATTCTACTCTTAACAAACGCTCCTATAGCGTTAGTATGGGCCATAGACTGGCATCAACTGGCATTAGCCTGGCATTTTACAAGCGTTAAAAACACTCCCTAAAAAACCTATGTGGTTTTTTTTTTTATGCGATTAATGCGTGTTAAAGGCACGTTAAAACTTCTGCAAAAACGCCTATTAAGTTTTATTTTTTTTAAGGGAAGCGACGTTACTGGAAATTTAAAATTTGAGGTGTGGCAAGTCATGGTGAATGTTTCCTGTCCATACTTCATTAGTAGGGAAGGGAGCAGCATGAATTCCTTTACAGGCGGTCCCCGGATTACAAACAAGATAGGGTCTGTAGGTTTGTTCTTAAGTTGAATATGTTTCAGTCCAGGGGATTTGGATTTTGTTGTTTTTATTTTATGATGGATGGGAGAAGGGATGAGTGGGATACTCCAACTTAGCAAACTATGCACAATCTTGAGGACTTTTATCTAGCCGCTGGTTCACCTTGCCACTGAAGTGAAGTATGTGAAAGGCAAACTACTTGGTAGATTACTCTTCAGGGTTCTACTTGGCACCCCCTTTCTCACCGACTGTGTGCGCTGACCTTCTGTCCATTGACCTCACTGAAGTGGTCCCCTTTCTGGGCAGACCCCTTGGCAAGCCCCCTGGTACCCACGGACACTGTTTTTCCCAGGTAGCTCTGCCTTCAGCTCCACTGTCAGTTTCTCCAGGACCCTTAAGGCTCAGCTCCACACCTGGCTCACCAGGCCAACTGCCTGTGACTACTTTCAGCTGCATACAGAAGGAGAGACAGCCGTCACCCACCTCCTTGGACTCTGCTTCCCGCCAAAGACACCCTGCATCATGTGCTCTCGGCTTTTAAGGTCAATCCCAGGATGCACTGCAGTGGTGCCCTCCCACTGGGACTCCCATAAAAGCCTGTGCATCATTGGCGAGGTTTCCTCCACTGTCCAACAGGCCTCCCTATTGGATGCAGTGGGGACACTCCCTCAGACCAAATGAATGCACATTGAGCGCAGAGAGCAGGCCTAACTAAAAGATCAGGCTCCCCTGATAAGCAGACGGAGCAAAACAAATGCTTTACCTAGCACCTGTCTAGGAGGGTGCTACATAGGGAAGGGTTAACACCCCTGTAACATTTGTTTTGCTCTTTGTGCCCCTGTTCAGAAGATTTCACCTCACTTGGGTTTGTGGGGGAAACGAGGCTTGGTGATAAAGTTTCAGTGGAGACACCTTTTTCCCATGATAGCTCTTACAGGATGTTTGTAACCCAGGGACTGCCTGTACTAGGCTTTATCTCATGTTTGGCCTTCCTCCAGGTGATAATGATGTACAGTGCATCTGAAAAGTAATCAAATGTTGTTATGTTACAGCCTTATTCCAAAATGGAATAAATTCATTATTTCCCTCAAAATTACACAAACAATACCCCATAATGACAACAATAAAGAAGTTTGCTTGAGATCTTTTTAAATGTTTATTAAAAATAAAAAAAATAAATGAATCACATGTACATGCAGTATCTCACAAAAGTGAGTACACCCCTGACATTTTTTAAAATATTTTATTATATCTTTTCATGTGACAACACTGAAGAAATAACACTTTGCTGCAATGTAAAGTAGTGAGTATACAGCTTGTATAACAAGGTAAATTTGCTTTCCCCTCAAAATAACTCAACATGCAGCCATTATTTTCTAAACCGCTGGCATCAAAAGTAAGTACACCCCTAAGTGAAAATGTCCAAATTGGGCTCAAAGTGTCAATATTTTGTGTGACCACCATTATTTTTCAACACTTTCTTAGCCCTCTTGGGCGTGGAGTTCACCAGAGCTTCACAGGTTGCCACTGGAGTCCTCTCCCACTCCTCTGTGATGACATCACAGATCTGGTGGGTGTTAGAGACCTTGCGCTCCTCCACTTTCCGTTTGAGGATAACCCACAGATGCTCAATAGGGTTTTGGTCTTTACACATGCTTGGCCAGTCCATCACCTTTACCCTCAGCTTCTTTAGCAATGCAGTGGTCGTCTTGGAGGTGTGTTTGGGGTCGTTATCATGTTGGAATACTGCCCTGCAGCCCAGTCTCCAAAAGGAGGGGATCATGCTCTGCATGTTGGCATTCATGGTTCCCTCAATGAACTGTTGCTCCCCAGTGCCGGCAGCACTCATACAGCCCCAGACGATTACACTCCCACCAGCATGCTTGACTGTAGGCAAGACACATTTGTCTTTGTACTCCTCACCTGGTTGCCGTCACCTACGCTTGACACCATCTCAACCAAATAAGTTTATCTCGGTCTCATCAGACTACAAGACATGGTCTTAGTAATCCATGTCCTTAGTCTGTTTGTCTTCAGCAAACTGTTTGTGGGCTTTCTTGTGCATCATCTTTAGAAGAGGCTTCCTTCTGGGATGACAGCCATGCAGACCAATTTGATGCAGTGTGCGGCATATGGTCTGAGCACCGACAGGCTGATCCCCCACCACTTCAACCTCTGCAGCAATGCTGGCAGCACTCATACGTCTATTTCCCAAGGACAACCTCTGGATATGACGCTGAGCACGTGCACTCAACTTACTTGGTCAAATATGGAGAGGCAAGTTCTGAGTAGAACCTGTCCTGTTAAAACCTTGTATGGTCTTGTTCACCTTGCTGCAGCTCAGTTTCAGGATCTTGGCAATCTTCTTATAGCCTATGCCATCTTTATGTAGAGCAACAATTCTTTTTTTTTTTCAGATCCTCAGAGAGGTCTTTGCCATGAGGGGCCATGTTCACTTCCAGTGACCAGTATGAGAGAGTGTGAGAGATAACACCAAATTTAACACACCTGCTCCACATTCACACCTGAGACTTTGTAACACTAACAAGTCACATTAATGGCTGCGTGTTGAGTTATTTTGAAGGGACAGCAAATTTACACTGTTATACAAGCTGTACACTCACTACTTTTCATTGTAGCAAAGTGTCATCTCTTCAGTGTTGTCACATGAAAAGATATAATAAAATAGTTACAAAAATGTAAGGGGTGTACTTAATTTTGTAAGAAACTGTATGTATTCACAGCCTTTGCTCAATACTTTGTTGAAGCACCTTTTGTACCAGTTTCTCCCATTCTTCTTTGCAGGACCACTCAAGCTCCGGCGTACACTCCCCACACCTTATGAGGGCATTCAACTGTTTGCAGATCAAACAATTTGTTATACAATGTTGGCATACAAACAATTTTATAATCCAACAACCCCACATAGCTCGCCAAATTTCTGATCGGCTCGAGCACTTTTTTGCTCAAAACCAACACTCAGTGTCCGACCCAGCTATAGTGTGGAACGCACATAAAGCGTTCATAAGAGGGATGATGATTTAGATGGGCTCTAGAGAAAAAAAGAGGAGGACGCAGTGTTTAGATTTCCTTCTCACCTCCATTGCCGATCTAGATTAGAAAAATAAAGCCCACCCGGATCAAGCCATCAAACTGCAATTGACTACCCTGAGGCAAGAATTGAGATCTCTTCTGTTAGTCAATTTTCGAGAAATATCAAAGAAAGTGTAAAGCTGTCTCATACTCCACCTACAAAAAAGCGGGTAAGATTATGGCACAAAAAATTAAAGGTCATAGGATTAGAACCAGGATTGCTTTCCTACATCATCCGACTTCCTCAAAAGGGGTATATAACCCGCAAGATATCGTAAATGCATTCAGTTCCTATTATGAGGCGTTATACAACATTAAAAATGATACGCACACCCACCAACCCTCTCTAGATTAAATTAACACATTCCTGGACAAAATTTCATTGCCTGCTCTTTCTGAGGAACAACTGGGATTTCTTGATGCCCAGGAACTTACCTCCATTATCTCAACTCTCGCTAACAAATCGCAAGGTCCGGAGGGACTCACTGGGGAATACTTTAAACCATTTCACTCCATCTTAACGCCCCATTTGCTCCCTGTTTTTGTGAACGCTGCCTCCTCCTCCACATTCCCCTCTCAAATGCTTCAGGCGTTGATTATCACTTTGCCAAAACCGGGTAAGGAACCCACCTCCCCCCAAAACTTTAGGCCAATTTCCCTGGTAAATCTTGACACAAAAATCTATGCCAAATTAATTGCGAAGAGAATACAAACTGTCTTGCCTTCCATTGTCCACCTGGACCAATCAGGATTTACGCCACTCCGCCAGTCTTCGGACGCTACCAGGACCAACATTGTACACTATGCCGGGGTTTCTCGAACGCCTTCTCTGCTCCTATCTTTGGACGCAGAGAAGGGGATCGATATAATCCACTGGGACTACCTTAAAGCAGTATTGCTTAAATTTGGATTCCAGGGTACCATCCTCTCAGCCATCTTGGTACTCTACAGGACCCCCTCAGCCAAAGTATACTCATCCAACATGCTCTCCCAGCCCTTTCTTATCACCAACGGAACTAGGCAAGGATGCCCAATATCCCCTCTGATATTTAATCTTCTCATGGAACCCTTAGCAAGCCACATACGCTCTAATCCCCTTATCTCAGGCTTACACATCAGCGATCGTGACTAGTGTTGAGCGAACACGGACCGTATTATTCGGGTCCGTACCGGATAATTGGATTTTTGTTACCCGGACACGGACCCGAAAACTTTACTGTATGTTCGGGTTGAAAATCCGTGTTCGGTAATTTTATTTCCTGTTTTGTATGTAATGGCGCGCTTTTAATGGCGGGCTTTAAAAAGCCAATCAATAAGCGTTTAACTGGTGTGCCATAGAAGCCATCACAGCCATGCCTACTAATGGCATGGCTGTGATTGGCCAGCTGAAACATGTGACCCAGGTCTTTAATAAGCTCGAGACACAGTGCGCTGTGCGTCAGTCTGCTGTAGTGTAGGGAGAGAGCACACATAACGGTGCTGGCTGCTGCTGATTAGGGACCGACAGGGAAAAACAACATTGTGCCCGAAAAGAATGCAGGGACAGGTCGGAGTGTAGGCAGGGAAAGATATTTGAGAATTTTAGGGACAGGCTGGAGAGAGTAGGCAGGGAGAGATTAGGAGACACAGGACAGAACCAGGGGCGTAACTACAGGGGTTGCAGGGGTTGCAATTGCTACCGGGCCCCATGCTCCAGGGGGCCCAGTAGCAAACCAGTGGGTGAACTTCCAGGATCTCAAAGGTCACACTTGCAACCGGGCGCTGGCATTGCACCACTGTGGAGAGGCCCCAAGATTGCAGGAAGGGGGCCCACTGCAGAACTTGTGAAAGGATCCTGCTGCGGGACCATAATAAAAGGCCATGCAACGAGAGTAAAGAGTCCCAGGATTAGTGGGAAAAGCCCCGGGCTTGAAGGGAAGGGCCCCGGCCAGGGGTTTGGGGGGCCCTTCGTGGTTTCTTGCATCGGGGCCCTGAAGGTTCTAGTTACGCCTCTGGACAGAACAATCGTCCGTTAGCGATCTACATCGATTTTGCTGTGTGGGGGGTGGTGCAGTGAACAATCTTTTTGCCCTCACTTGAGCCCACTGAGGAGGAGGAGGGAGAAAAAAATATATTTTTATAAGTCTGTTGTGTGCAGCGTTCAGCTATATTTTACTACAGATTGCTGTTCTAATCTGCTATTTAAAAATGACAAAGTTAAAGGGGAAATTTTTTTTTACCTTCATAGCCTGCTGCTGACCGTGACATAAAACATAAGACACTGCTGTGTTCACATGTGCTATTGAAAAATCACCAATTTTATATACTTTTTTCTATTCCGCTATTCAATATACACCCTTTTGGGGTAAAAAAATTTAAATTGCGGCATAGTCTGTATCGGTACGTGTGAGATAGACCTTTTTATATACTTTTTTCTATTCCGCTATTCAATATACACCCTTTTGGGGTAAAAATAAATAAATTGCGGCATAGTCTGTATCGGTACGTGTGAGATACACCTTTCAAATTCTTTGGGCGCATCTTTCACTGCCGAGGATTGCAGGGCGCTTCAGTTTGCCTCCTGTTTCGAACTCCTCCTACTCTTTCTCATCCTCATCCTGCCTTTAGGGTACAAAAAATTGTAATCGGGGCCTAGTCAGTGTTTGTACGTGTGAGATACACCGTTTTATAAATTTTTTTCTATTCCGCTATTCAATATACACCCTTTTGGGGTGAAAAAAATTAAATTGCGGCATAGTCTGTATCGGTACGTGTGAGATACACCTTTTTATATACTTTTTTCTATTCCGCTATTCAATATACACCATTTTGGGGTGAAAAAAATTAAATTGCGGCATAGTCTGTATCGGTACGTGTGAGATACACCTTTTAAATTTGTTTGGCGCATCTCCTTCCACCGCTGAGGATTGCAGGGCACTTCAGTTTGCCTCCTGTTCCGAACTCCTCCTACTCCTCTTCCTCATCCTCTCTTTAGGGTACAAAAAATTGTAATCGGGGCCTACTCTGTGTTTGTACATGTGAGATACACCGTTATATAAAATGTTTTCTATTCCGCTATTCAATATACACCCTTTTGGGGTAAAAAAAATTAGATTGCGGCATACTTTGCATATTTGACTGTGAGATACAGCCGTTGTATTTGTATACTGTTTTTCTATTCCGCTATTTAATAAACACCCTTTTGGGGTAAAAAAAATTAAATTGCGGCATAGTTTGCATATTTGACTGTGAGATACACCCGTGCGATACTGTTGTTGTTTTGTTCCGCTATTCAATAAACACCTTTCTAGGGCAAGATCATAAATTACAGAAATATGAGGAGAACGTCAAATAGGGGCCGTGGCCTGGGTTGTGGTGCTGCTGGTAGAGCTCCTGTTGCAAGGAGAGGACGTGGTCGATCTGTGCCAGCTACACGCACAAGTGAAACACCTTCTTCAAGTGTGAGTAGGTGACAGAACCTGCAGCAGTATTTGGTAGGGCATCATGCGCCTCTACAAGTGTTGAGGCAAGAACAAGTACAGGCGATAGTAGATTGGGTTGCTGACAGTGCCTCCAGTTCCTTCACATTGTCTCCCACCCAGTCTACTGCAGAAAGGTCAGAGTTGGCACCTGCAGCCGATGTCCAACCGTCTTTCACCTCACCCCCTTGCAAATCAGGCAAGCAGTCTGAGCCCCAAGTCATGCAGCAGTCTCTTCTTCTTTTTGATGACTCTGTCAGCAGGGTTTCCCAGGGCCATCCACCTAGCCCTGCCCCAGAAGTGGAAAAGATTGAGTGCAGCGATGCCCAACCACTTATTTCTCAAGATGAGTACATGGAAGGACCATTGCAGCGCGTCTCCGATGATGACGAAACGCAGGTGCCAACTGCTGCGGCACTCAGAATTGTGGAGACCGACAAAGAGGGCAGGGGTGAAGACTGGGTGGAAGATGATGTGGAGGACGATGAGTTCCTCGACCCCACATGGAATGAAGGTCATGCAGGTGACCTGAGTAGTTTGGAGGAAGAGGCGGTGGTCGCACAGAGCCACCAGCACAGCAGAAGAGGGAGCAGGGTGCAGAAGCGGAGCGGCCGTGCCCTAGACACTACGCCTGCTACTGCCCAACGCAGCAAGGGACTGAGTGCACCAAAGCCAGCTCAAAGGAGTTCTCTAGCGTGGAAGTTCTGCAGACAATGTGCTGATGACAGGACACGAGTGGTTTGCACCCTGTGCAATCAGAGCCTGAAGCGAGGCATAAACCTTCTCAACCTGAGCACAACCTGCATGATCAGGCATCTAAGGGCAAATCATGAGCTGCAGTGGAGTAGACACCTTCAAAACCAAGAAAGGTCTCTGGCTCCTCCTGCTTCCTCTTCTGCTGCAGTCTCGGCCTCTTCATCCACCTCTGTAGTGATACCGGCACCTGCCACACCGCAAACAGAGGATCTGTCAGCAACACCACCACCTGGGTCACCAACCATCTCCACAATGTCCCATGGAAGCGTTCAGCTTTCAATCTTCCGAACACTTCAGAGGAAGAGGAAGTACCCCCCTATCTACTACTTTTCCAGGCAAGCCATCCCTTCCCTGCACAACCAAGTGGGGGAAAAAATCAGGTGTGCACTGCGCAACGCCATCTGTGGCAAGGTCCACCTAACTACCGATACGTGGACAAGTAAGCATGGTCAGGGGCGTTATATTTCCCTAACGGCACACTTGGTAAATGCAGTGGCAGCTGGGCCTGAGGCGGATAGCAATTTGGCGCATGTCCTTCCACCACCGAGGATTGCAGGGCGCTTCAGTTTGCCTCCTGTTCCTAACTCCTCCTACTCCGCTTCCTCATCCTCTACCGCCTCCTCATCCGGTCAGCGTAACACCTTCACCACCAACTTCAGCACAGCCAGGGGTAAACGACAGCAGGCAGTTTTAAAACTTGCCTGTTTGGGGGAAAAACCACACACCGCGCAGGAGTTGTGGAGGAGCATGGAACAGCAGACAAATGAGTGGTTGCTGCCAGCGAGCCTCAAGCCCGGCCTGGTGGTGTGCGATAACGGGCGAAATCTCATAGCAGCTCTGGGCCTAGCCGGTTTGACGCACATCCCTTGCCTGGTGCATGTGCTGAATTTGGTGGTGCAGAGGTTCCTTAAAAATTACCCCGATATGTCTGAGCTGCTGCAGAAAGTGCGGGCCGTCTGTGCGCACTTTCGGCGTTCTCACCCTGCTGCTGCTCGCCTGTCAGCGCTGCAGCGTAACTTCGTCCTTCCCGCTCACCACCTCATATGTGACGTGCCCACAAGGTGGAACTCCACCTTGCACATGCTGGAAAGACTGTGCGAGCAGCAGCAGCAGGCCATAGTGGAGTTTCAGCTGCAGCACGCACGCGTGAGTCGCTCTGCGGAACAGCACCAGTTCACCACCAATAACTGGGCCTCCATGCGAGACCTGTGTGTCTTGTTGCGCTGTTTTGAGTACTCCACCAACATGGCCAGTGCCGATGATGCCGTTGTCAGCTTAACTATCCCACTTCTATGCCTCCTTCAAAAAACGATTTGGGCGATGATGGAAGAGGATGTGGCACAGGAGGAGGAGGAGGAGGAAGAGGGATAATTTCCAAGGCTTTCAGGGCAGTCATTCACAAGTGGCTCCGAGAGTGGGTCCCTGCATCCACAAACGCCAGGTACACAATTGTCCAGCAGGGGCACAGTTCTGGAGGATGAGGAGGTGGAGATGGAGGATTTGATGGAACCATGTTCACAGCAGGGTGGCACCCAGGCCAGCTCATGGCCATCACTGGTGCGTGGCTGGGGGGATACAGAGGACACAGACGATACACCTCCCACAGAGGACAGCCTTTCGTTGCCTCTGGGCAGCCTGGCACACATGAGCGATTACATGCTGCCGTGTCTCCACAACGACCGCTGAGTTGCCCATATTCTAACTTGTGCTGATTACTGGGTGGCCACGCTGCTGGATCCCCGTTACAAGGACAACGTACCGTCCTTAATTCACTCACTGGAGCGTGATCGCAAGATGTGCGAGTACAAGCGCACGCTGGTAGACGCGATGCTGCTGGCATTCCCACCTGACAGCGGGGCCACAGTGGAAGCACAAGGCCAAGGCAGAGGAGGAGGAGGAGGAGGAGGAAGAGGTAGCCAACGCAACCAGGGCACCACCAGCACCTCAGAAGGCAGGGTTAGCATGGCCGAAATGTGGAAAAGCTTTGTCAGCACGCCACAACAAACAGCAGCACCAGCAGCTCATATGGAATGTCTTAGCAGGAGGCAGCATTTCACCAACATGGTGGAGCAGTATGTGTGCACACGCCTACATGTAGTGAATGACGGGTCTGCCCCCTTCAACTTCTGGGTCTCCAAATTGGGCACATGGCCTGAGCTTGCCCTTTACGCCTTGGAGGTGCTGGCATGCCCTGCAGCCAATGTATTATCTGAACGTGTATTTAGCACGGCTGGGGGCGTTATCACAGACAAGCGCAGCCGCCTGTCCAGAGACAATGTGGACAAGCTCCCACTCATTAAAATGAACCAGGCATGGATCCCACAGGACTTTTCCGTACCTTGTGCAGAATAGAGATGGATACCGACCTTACTCAGCCATTGTTATATTTTTGATCTTTCTCACTCTTTTGGGGTGTACCCTAATTTAAAATGACTAAAAAAAAGCAGTGTTGGCTACCTCGTCCCCCTCCACCGCCGCTTCCATCTACACCGCCACATCCACCGCCACCTCAACCTCCCTCCTACTCCATATGGGCCTCGTCCTTCACAGATGAAGAAAATTGTTTTATTTTTCTGTTTTTTTTTGTTGTTTTAAGTTATTTCCCTATCCACATTTGTTTGCAGAGCACTTGCCATGCTTTTAACTACATTTTGCTGCCATTTGCAGCACTCTAGCCCTTTCCATTGGTTTTTTAGAGCCATTTTAGTGCCTGAAAGTTCGGGTCCCCATTGACTTCAATGGGGTTCGGTGTCCGGGTAAAGTTCGGAAAAAGTCCGGGTCACGGACCCGGACTTTTTTTTCTAGTTCGGCCGAACCCGCCAAACACGGACATCCAGGTGTCCGCTCAACTCTAATCATGACCATAAAATCAGCTTATTCGCTGACGACGTAGTAATGATCCTCACCAACCCTATTTAACCTCTGACCGAAGCATACCACACCCTACAATGGTTTAGCAAGGTATCGTACTACAAGGTAAATTAAACCAAATCCACCATTCTTGACCTTAACCTCGACCTGACCACCAAAACTCTTCATCAACAATTCCCATTCTCTTGGGCAGACCATAGCATACAGTACTTAGGCATTCAGCTAACTAAAACAACAAAAACCTTATTACAAGCCAATTACCTCCCATTTCTATCCAACATGCAACATGAACTCACCTCTCTTTAATCCCAAGAATTTTCATGGTCAGGTAGACTTGCAGCGTTTAAAATAATGGTTCTCCCCCAACTTTTATTCCTGTTTCGTACTCTACCCATTCCTATTCCTAAATCTTATTTCGCCTCCTTACATTCCATGTTGAAAGCCTATATCTGGCAACACAAAAAATTGCGTTGTGCACACCATATTTTGATAAGACATAGATCGGCAGGATTAAAGGGATATGTCGATTTTCACGATTACTATCTTGCCACACTCGTCACTCAACTAAAGGACTGGTTCCGATCCACTCCAAGTACTAGCTGGGGTCAAATTGAATCCACTCTAGTTCCCGGACAGATTTTACAAACCTGGATAATGAGCTCCCCTCATGGTCCCTTATTCCCATCCACCTTCTCACCCCCCCCCCCCATGACAGCATCCACTATGGCCTGGCGTAAGATCCTGACATCACAGACTACATCCCCATCATTGATATCTCCGCCTATCCCTGTAGACATTCTTACCTTGTTAATCCCTGACATCTCCTTTAAAAACTGGAAGGCACATGGTATCTCTACTATACAACAACTATATCAAGACAAGACCCTTAAGCCTTTCACAACACTACAACATGACTACCGTCTTCCCCCTCTGCACTATTCACATATCTTATAATACATCATTGTCTCTCTGCCACACTGCATCCCCTCTATACCATACCCAGTCAAATCTGGTATTTCCTCACAGACCCTACCTGTACTTGCAAGGGTATCTCGAAAATATACTCGGCTCTGCAAGACAAAACTACGCTGATTAAGTCACGACCCCTTCTTCAATGGGAATCAGATCCGAACAGCACATACACGATGCTTCAATGGACCACTGCACTACGACATGCCTACAAACACACCAATTGTTCCGCGTTATGGGAACAAACAGTCAAAATCACCCTCAGGTGGCACCTGATGCCCTCCAAACTAGCTTTGTACTATCACCACTGGTCTCCCCTCTGCTGGAGAAACTGCGGAAATCTGGGGAACATTTTACATATCCTATGGGACTGTCCAAAACTCGGATCTTACTGGTGTGAAATATTCCGAATTATATCCGAGATTACTCACGTATCCGTTCGACCCTCTCCAGCTCTTGCTCTCTTAACTCTAACAATTGAAAACTATCCTCCAGCCTTCAGACACTCCATTACTCACACCCTCTTGGCAGCGAGGCTAACTCTTACCAGAAATTGGAAAAAAGTATTGCCCCCTCCTGCTACAGACGTTCTGGACTTGATCCATGAACATTGCTCCTATGAACTAATGCTTGCCTCCAGTAGAGGGAAATATCAAAAATCCCTCTCCTTGTGGCAACCTTGGCTACTGTGGTACCGCAACAATAACCCAGCAACTCTCCCATAGTGCATTATAGAATATGTCAGCATTAGCTACTGGTGTCTGCACATTGTTTTCTTATCAGTCACTTGATGTTGATGTCTCTTGGGTTTCTGTAACTAGCTGCAAGTTACAAGATCACTTTACACAGATATTGTTCATACGTTATAATATGACAAGTTATTGTTATTCGTTATCTGTATTACATAGTTACATAGTTACATAGTAGGTGAGGTTGAATAAAGACAATAGTCCATCCAGTTCAACCTGTGTAGGCATGTGTGGCTGTAATCATCTCCCATACCCCTGAATGTTCTGATCCTTGAGATGTAAGTCTAAGAGTCTTTTGAAAGCCACCATACTACCCGCAGAAACCACCTCTTGTGGTAGAGAATTCCACAATCTTGTTGCCCTAACAGTAAAGAACCCCCCGCGTTGCCTGAGGTTAAAACGCTTCTCCTCTAATCGCATTGTATGCCCTCGAGTCCTCATGCAATCCCTTCGAATGAACAGCTTTTTTTCTAAGCTGGGATCCCCATTAAGATATTTATAAATTGCTATCATGTCCCCCCTCAGACGTCTCTTCTCCAGGGAGAATAAATCGAGCGATTGTAGACGCTCTTCATAGTCAAGGTCCTCCAATCCCCTAATTAGTTTAGTTGCCCTTCTCTGGACTCTCTCCAGCTCCAACACATCCCTCCCGAGGACTGGCGACCAGAACTGGACGGAATACTCCAGATGCGGTCGGACCAGAGTTTTATAAAGTGGAAGGATTATAGTCTTATCTCTGGAATGCATCCCTTTCTTTATGCATGCTAATATTCTGTTGGCTTTGGAAGCTGCCGCTTGACATTGCATGCTGTTTCCTAATCTATCATCAACCAATACTCCCAGATCCTTCTCCATTTTTGATTCCCCCAAGGGCTCCCCTCCTAACGTGTATTGTGATTTTATGTTTTTAGTCCCCAAGTGCAAAACCTTACACTTCTCCACATTAAACCTCATTTGCCATGTCGTTGCCCACTCTGTTATTTTGTCCAGGTCATTCTGCAGGATATCTGCTTCATGTTGTGAAGTTATTGCCCTGCCCAATTTTGTGTCATCTGCAAAAACTGATATCGAACTACTGATCCCGACCTCAATGTTGTTTATGAATAAATTGAACAAGGTTGGTCCCAGGACTGAGCCTTGGGGGACCCCGCTTACCACCTCAGACCAGTCTGAGTATGCGCTGTTTATTACTACCCTTTGGACCCGCCTTTTTAGCCAGTTCTGTATCCAAGAGCAAACCCTGCTATCGATACCTGCAGACCTTATTTTATAAATTAAGCGCTTGTGGGGAACTGTATCAAACGCCTTAGCGAAATCCAAGTACACCACATCCACTGGTCTCCCCCTATCTAGCTCACAGCTCACCTCCTCGTAGAATGTAAGGAGATTGGTTTGACAAGAACGCCCATTTGTAAACCCGTGCTGATTACTGCTGATGATGTTGTTGTCCTTAGCAAACTCTACAATATAGTCCCTTATCATCCCCTCCAGAAGTTTACATACTACTGATGTCAAACTGACAGGCCTATAATTTCCCGGGATATGCCTCTGGCCCTTTTTGAATATTGGAATCACGTTAGCTTTCTTCCAATCCCCTGGTACATCTCCTGTCCTAATACTGTCAGCAAAGATCAGGAACAGTGGTCTCGATATAACTTTACTGAGTTCCTTGAGTACTCTCGGATGTATGCCATCCGGTCCTGGCGATTTGTTTGTGTTAAGTTTATCCAGCCTTTCCCTGATTTCCCCCTCTGTTAGCCATGGTGGCAAGTCCTGTTTATTACTACTAACCATACAGTCATGGTCAGTGTACCCCTCCTTTTCCTGTGTAAAGACTGACGAGAAAAAAGCATTTAGCACGGTTGCTTTTTCAGTGTCCTCTGTAACCATCCTCCCATCATTGTTAATTATGTGTGCAATATGCTCTGCCTTAGTTTTTTTGCTGTTGATATATTTAAAGAATTTCTTTGGGTTTTTTTTACTATCCTCCGCTATTTGTCTCTCAAAGTTGATTTTAGCCATCTTGATTTCTTGTTTACTTTTCTCATTTGCCTCCTTGTATTGCTCGAAAGCCGATACTGTGCCCTCTGATTTATACTTCTTGAAGGCCAATTTTTTCCCCCTAATAAGTTTTATGACGCTACAGTTTAGCCAGCCAGGTTTGGCTTTGTCTCTTCTAAATTTATTTCCCATAGGAATGCACTGCAAGATGCCTTTGCCTAATATGTTCCTAAAGCATTCCCATTTTTCCTCTGTGGTCAGGGATCCCAGGGTTTGGTCCCAGTTTACCTTTTCCATCATTGAGTACAATTTTGGAAAGTTTGCCCTTCTGAAGTTTAGGGTTCTTATGTTCCCCACTTGTCTTGTTATATTGTAAAACCTTCAATAAAAACTATTGAAACATAAAGGAAATTGTAATGCTGGAGCCAACAGAGGAACGGTATTTGAAAATCAGCAATGAATTAAAAAAAAAAAAATAGCAACTTTCTTCACTGCACCAGAGCATTGGATGGCAAACACTTAAGCCCCGTACACACGTACCGATCGTCGGCATACAAACGTCGGTGGACGAAGGATCTGCCGATTGTACGCGTGTTAGTATAGTGCCTCCGACAGATGTCTGCGCACAATCCGCGGACAAAAGTCTTTCTTGCAAACATGAAAATTTTTGTATGCCGACACCAGAACGGACGATTGTTCGCCTGTCAGTACACAATTCGGCCGACACACAGCTACAAATCCCAACACGCATGATCAAACCAAATGAGTTCCCGGAAGAATTTTCTCTAGTAAACTCAACATTTTATTCAGAAAGAACTTTCGGCTCGCGGAAGTCCAAGAAATATGTGAAATGCGGAGCACATGCTCATCTTGATAAATGTGAGAAGAAGGAAGATGCTGCTCATAATGCCATACTTTTCTAATAAAAAGGCATGTGTTCTGTTATGATGAAGATAATGTTTGTCTATTCTATCTGTTCTATCAAATTTTAGAATTAAATAATTTGAACTCTTCACCATTATTTTTGTATTTTCACACCAAAGATCTAACTATTGATATGACCCTTTATTCTTGTATGAATTAATGTCTAAAAAATATTTTTCAAGTTATGCACAATATTAAACATGTTAACAAATTCTGATAGGCCATTTTTTATTTTCATTTTCTTTATTTTTTGGATCTCAGCAAAAAAAAAACAAAGCAAACATCAATACTTTCCGTATAATAAACTAAACATAAAAAAGGTCCATTTGGACAAAATTAAACTAGAAACTGGCAAACAGGGGTAAAATAAATAATAGGGGGTTACAAAAATTAAAGTTGCTGGTAACTGAAATCAGGTTGCCATGAGGGCAGGTTTGGATCCTGCTGGCCATATTGCCACTGGCCATGTGGCATTTGGCGAGGTGGTGGGTGTTGTGGAGGTGGAGGTGGAGGTGGAGGGCACGGGTGCTCCTGGCATGCATGGCTGTGCTCAGTAAGTATGCCGTTTTCAGCCTTTTGCAGCACATCGAGGATGATTTTTCTGGCATACTGACACTGCCTGAGGTCCACCTTATCCAAAATTTTTGCCGTCATGTTGCCGAAGGACTCATTGGCCTCCGGTTTCCGACGTAGGGCTATGGTGGCCTCCTGGATAAACTCGTCGGTGATGTCATCCACGTGCTTCCTCTTTTGCCTCCGTTTGGCAGGAGGAGGTGGTGGTGGAAAGAGTTCCACAGGCTCCTCAGGCTCCGCAGGCTCCCCAGGCTCCTGGCTGCAACCTGGCTCCTCCTCAGTGACACTTCCCTGTTGATGAAATGAACAATTGATTAGAATGTTATAGTGTATATAAAAATGCATGTTTGTTATATTATTGTGAACAAATAGCAGACTTTACATACAGTGGCGTATCTAGGGTCTCCAGTGCCCTTGTTGAGGAGCTGTATTTGGCAACAACCCCCCCCCCCCCCCAAGATCAATGTAAAACTGTAACCCACCCCCCCCCAAAAAAAATTTAAGGGCATTAAAAGTTTCTAATTTGCCCCTTGTTTGCCCAGTGTAGAGCTCTCTAGTGGGCAATCATTGTCTCAGGTGTGAAAAAGAAAGAGAGGGTTGAGAGATAGAGAGAGGGAGAGAAAGAGGGGGTGTGAGAGAGAGAGGAGGGGGTTGCAGAGAGAGAGGGGCCTGAACTTGCAGAGGGCTTGATGTAGGGCATTGAGGGTGAAGCAGTGCAGGGAAACAGGAATAAGGAAGCCACCTGCCTTGCTGACCCAGAGTGAGAGACCAGAGACATGGAAGCAAGGATGGATGTATCATTTGCAGGAGCTGTTAGTTTTGTATTAAAAAAGGTTGAGCCAGAGGAATGCTGAGGCTACAGCAGTGTTTGTTAGGACCAGAGGTGTGCTGGGGATGCAGCAGTGTTTGTAAGACCGGAGGGGTGCTGGGGATGCAGTGAGAGGCAGTCTCAGTCTCCTGGTCTTTTGGCTCAGCTGCTCTCAATGTTTTACACCTGCATGAAGCAGCTCTCAATGTTTTACACCTGCATGAATCCGCCTGCAAACTGGGGGTTCTGGGGTGTGCAGGCTGAGTGGATTGTTAAAATAAACAATAAAACAATGCCAATGTTTTTGTGACCCACCCCCCTTGGCCTGCGCCCCTGGCGGTTGCCTGTCATGCCAACCCCTTGCTATGCCCGTTTACATAAAGGGTCAATTATGGTTTAGCTTATAATTTTGTTACATGATTACATTTTAGCAGACAATATATTGTGAAATGCCATACCTGAGTAAAACTCTCCTCCAGGAAATCCTCATCCTGGCTTGGATCTACAGACACTGAGCCCTCTGCCGAAGTAGAAGGCAGTGTTGAAATTGACGGCCTGGATTCCATGGTGTCTGCCAGGAATCGCATGTTATCATAGTACCACAGCCGTGGTACATATACATTCCGTGCACCTGCTCCAGACTGGGTGGACTCCTCTATTTTTTTTAACTCCCGCCTGTAGGCAGTGCGAATACTGTTTATTTTTTTGCGGATATAAGTAAAATTTGCCCCAGGACAGACGGGCTTGTAGAAGGCCACCAAATGTTCCATGGCCTGTTTTCTGAGTTTTCTATTTTTATAATCTGCGGACTTGACTTGCCACAAACACGGCAGTTGCCTGAATTCATCAATGAAACTGATGAGAAAGTTGTGGGTGGTGAAATTGTCCACCATATTGCAGGACAGTATATGCCTGCAAGACACAAAACAACACAAAACATATTAAAATAGCATGTATTTTGGCACATAAAGATATTCCTAATAAAAGCTGTATAGGGCCCAAAACACACACTTTCTATTAAAAGAGTCGTACCTTTGTTTGTGGGGAAAAGTCGTGATTCGCCGCTCGATCGTGCTCCAACTCTCGATATGTCCGCTAGCGAATCGTCGGCCGAACGATCTGGCGTCCTTTAAATACAGCGCAGGCGTCAACTCCTCCTCCAGTGGCGGGCTTGTGCAGGGGTGTGTACGTGCCGAAGATCAGGCCTACATGCGGCACTCACACCTGAGGCAGTGGAATAATCATTGTTTAATTACGAACCATGTCTCAACAATCTGGGAGCTCAATTAGTGGGGGCCGAAGTGATTGGGCCACCCGAAAATCAAGGGCTACACCCATGTCAAAGCCAGAAATGGTGGAGATGGTCTCCATTTTAGAAAAAATGGATTACGATGGAAAGTTGGCAAATTACGATCGGCCCAATGCCAGGAAAGATGGCATCATGGACAAGGTGGTGGCCTGTTTGGTCAAAAAATTCGGTGTCGAGCGATCGAAAGATCAGATTCGGAAACGGTGGTCTGACCTCAAACACCGTGAGCAGGATCAGCTTTCCCAAATCCATCGGATTTTGAAAAAAAGTACGTTTTATTTTTTCTTTATTTTTTTAATCATGCAATATGTTTTTTATAATTTTGTGTATGTTGTATTAACATGTCTAGATTATAATGTCTATGTAAAAAGTTAGATTACTCATTTTAGTTGTCATGTCGTGATTTGATCGATCTATTGTTGATGTTTTAGTATATGACATTAAAAGTCAGGAAGCCATAGTTAAAAATATATGTATTGTGTTGCAACGAACGTTCTTTCCTGCACGAATCTTCTCAGCAAACATTCCTATTAATCACAGATTATTATTCAAACCTTTAAATAGGAGAAAAACGTAAACTCCGTGCCAAACAATGGGAAAGGAGGAGGAGAGGTTTGGCAGCTCCATCGGCAGTTGTGGAAGAAGAGGAGGACATGGGCCCAGATGGTGGCACAGATTCCACTAAAGGTAATTGGTTCCTATGCACTGTCAAACATTAATGTACCATATTTTTCGTAGATAACCATGTACATGTCTTCATATTTGTTACTAAAAGAGCTATCAAGCAGGGCACCATGTCCTAACAAATGTACCTCTTGTGACTTTTATGATATGGCCAATGTTTTGTATTATGTAGATGAAGACATTATGCCTGAGGTGATTCTGGTGGAGCCTACAAGTGACCAGACACCAGAGCAACAAGAAGGTTGGTAGTCACAGATTTTTGTGTAGTGGGATCATAGAAATATGTGTATTTGCAATGATTGTTTAACCTTATATTCTTGTATTCCCTTACAAATTTACATTGCAGATGTTGCGTCATGCCAGGATGTGGCATCCCCAGCCAGGTCTGAACCAATATCTCCTGGCAACTTGCCAAGCAGCATGGAAGCCACTTCCGAAACTGTGGAGGAACCAGGACCAAGTGTCCAAGAGCCAATTGTGTGCCCACGTAGGTTTTTTCAGAATGATTTTTATCAGTGTTATTTTTAGCCTCCAATTTACAACACTAGTTCCCTATGGGAGCCTCTTTATTTGAATGGAAGTCGCACCGTAAGTCGGATCAGGATGCTCTGACTTGCGGGGCCACTTGCGTTGTGAAGATTTTTGAGGGGGAACTACACCAAAAAATTGAAGAACCCCCCGTGGGTGTCCCCCCAAGTTCACAACCAGGCCTTTTGTGTGTGGTATTGAGTTTGAGGGTATGCCCACAACAAAAAGACAGCGTGGGTTACCCCCAAAACCCCTACCAGACCCTTATACAAGCATGCAGCTTGTCAGGCCAGGAAAGAGAACGAGCAAGCGGACCAAACACCCCCTGGACCACAGCAGGACACATGCCCTCAACATGGGGGGGTTTTGTTGCTTTGGGCCAAGGGGCCTCTGCACCGCACACCCAAAAGCACCTTACTCCCATGTAGAGGAGGACAAGAGCCTCATTGTCATGGGTCTGCCTCCTAAGGGTTAACTTAGTGCAGACTAATTGCAATGATTGGCAACAGGCTGCCCTATTTAAACACCTCAGAAGCACTGTGTCATTGCTGTCTGATCTGCAGCTTTACTTTGAGTCTGTTCCTGTGCTTGTATTGATTCCTGTATTGACCTGGCTTGTCTGACTTCGTTGCTATCTCCAGTCCTGACCCCGGCTTGCTTTGACTCTGCTATACCTGCTTCCTGCCTGATATCCTGCTGCCAAACCCTGCCTGTACACCGACTACTCTCTGCTTGCTGCTTGAACTGTATCTGATTACCTGTGTCTGAAACCGGCTTGTCTGACCCTGCTCCAGTCTTTGCCCATCCAGCTCCTTCCAGTGCCTGGAGACGCTGTCCTGCATCCGCTGTGCATCCGCTGTGCATCCGCACCTCTTTACCTGCTTCTTCCTGCTGCTCAGCAATCCAGCCGTGTTCAGTGACTTATCAGCTACTCTTCTCAACTGCCAACAGAAGACCAGCGCAGGCACTCTTACCTCACTGCGCTCTTGCATCCACTGTTGCAACTCCAGTGGTGCTTGAGCCAGGGCTGTACGAGAGGTCTCCCTCTGCACGTCAGGCTCTGCTACAAGGTACGTGACAGTATCAGACAGCCATGTCTGAGCCTGCAAGAGGGACCTCTGCAATGGATGAGATCTGTCAACATCTCACAGCCCTCAACCAAGCCATCAAGTCCCTGCAGGAAGGCTACGTCCAGCTGGATGAACGTGTGCAGTCTTTAGCCACCTCTGCAGGACCTATCACAGCTCCCTCTCCTGCTGCTGCACCAACGCTGACTACTACAGCACCCACCGTGATGATGCTACCACCTGAACCCAGGGTTCCTACACCTGAAAGGTTCTCGGGGGATCGAAGCAAATTCAGGGCATTTCGCAATGCATGCCAGTTATACTTTGCCCTGCAACCCCGGACTTTCTCTCTGGAATCTACTAAAGTAGGATTCATTATCTCCTTACTTCAAGGGGAACCCCAAACCTGGGCCCACCGTCTGCTCGAGGAAAATAGTGCTCAGATTCATGCTATGTCCTCTTTCTTTGACGCAATGGCCCAGCTGTACGATGACCCCCAACGAACTGTCACGGCGGAGGCTGCTCTCCATGCACTCCAGCAAGGCCGCAGAGCGGCTGAGGACTATGTCACGGACTTCAGACGCTGGAGCACAGATACACAATGGAATGACGCAGCTCTGCGACACCAGTTCCGCCTTGGATTGTCGGATGGTCTTAAAGACGAGTTAGCCCGGGTTGGAGTACCTAATACCTTGGAGGGCCTTATCACCCTGGCTATCCAGATTGACCGTCGGCTCCGTGAGCGTCGGTCAGAAAGATCTTCCCCGCAGTTTCGTCCTACATGGATGATGCCTAGAGCTCCAGTTCCTGCTCATCCTATGTTTACAACTTCAGCTCCAGCCAGTTCAAGTTCTATTAACCCTGCATCAGATGTCCCTGAACCCATGCAACTCTGGTTAATGCGTCCTGCATTGTCTCCTGAAGAGCGACAACGCCGCCGACTAGGCAACCTATGTCTTTACTGCGGAGAAGCCGGCCACTATGTGTGGACCTGTCCTATTAAGATGCGTAAGTGTCCATCTGTCTTCCCTGCTAACCTGTCAACTTTATCTGCTAATGCAACCCACCTAGCTCTCCCACTCTCGTTCCAGCTTCCAAAAGGAACTATCTCAGTTAATGCCATTATTGACTCTGGAGCATGCAGTTGTTTCATTGACTTAAGTTTTGCCACTCAGCAGCAAATTCCTCTGCGACCCAAGACTCAAGGACTTTCTGTCTACCTGGCAGATGGCTCATGTATTAGATCAGGACAAGTTACTCAGGAAACACCTCCATTACCCGTGATTACTCCTACTAAACATAAGGAGTTATTGAGCCTGGATGCCATCTCTTCTCCATTATTTCCCATCATCTTGGGCCTACCTTGGCTTCAAGCCCATAACCCTCAGATTGATTGGAGTTCCGGAGAGGTCAGTTTCCAATCACGCTACTGTCAAAAACACTGCTTTTCTGAATTCCCTGACGCCTCATTGACTCTGTTATGCATGGACCCTGATTCCGAAATACACCAGTTGGTGCCTGAGGCCTATCATGGGTTTGTTGATGTTTTCAGCAAAAAGGGGGCTGACACTCTCCCTCCACATCGACCATATGACTGCCCGATTGAACTATTTCCTGGGGCCGAGATCCCCTTTGGGCGAATATTTCCACTTTCTGAACGTGAGCAAGAGGCCTTAAAGGAATATGTTGATGAAAATCTAAAGAAGGGATTCATCCGCCCATCTACTTCTCCTGCAGGGGCGGGAATTTTCTTTGTTACTAAGAAAGATCAGTCTCTGCGACCATGTGTGGATTACCGGGAATTAAATAAAATCACGGTTAAAAACCGCTATCCCCTTCCCCTCATGCCTGAATTATTCCAGAGATTAAGGTCCGCGACCATTTTTACCAAGTTGGACTTGCGAGGGGCCTATAACTTGGTCCGTATCCGTGAAGGAGATGAGTGGAAGACAGCCTTTCGTACCAGATTCGGCCACTTTGAATATCTGGTCATGCCCTTCGGCTTGTGCAATGCCCCTGCCACCTTCCAGCATCTTATAAATGATGTGTTCAGAGACTTTCTGGATATCTTTGTAGTCGTGTACTTAGATGACATCTTGATTTTTTCTACGTCCCTTGACCTGCACCGAAGACATGTCAACCACGTTTTGGGCCGGCTCCGCCAACATGGACTGTATGCTAAACCCGAGAAATGTGAATTTGAGCAGCAGAGCATCCAGTTCTTGGGGTTGGTGATATCCGCAGCAGGAATTAAGATGGACCCCCAAAAGGTTTCTGCTATATTAGACTGGCCTGCACCTACAGATAAGAAGGGGATACAACGTTTTGTGGGGTTTGCAAACTTTTACCGGAGATTCATTAAAGGCTTCTCTGCTATCATTACCCCAATCACGCAACTGACCAAACAGAACCTGCGGTTCTGCTGGAGCCCAGAGGCTCAAGACGCCTTTGAAACTTTAAAGAAATTATTCACTTCAGCCCCTATTCTCAGCCACCCTGATCCATTGCTTCCCTACATACTTGAAGTGGATGCCTCTGAAACAGCAGTAGGGGCAGTTGTTTCACAACGTCAGGGTCTTAAAGATTTAATGCATCCCGTAGCCTTCTTTTCACGCAAACTCTCCCCAGCAGAAAAGAACTATGATGTAGGGGATCGAGAACTACTAGCCATTAAGACAGCTTTGGAGGAATGGAGGTACCTGTTGGAAGGCGCAGCACATCCCATATTAATATACACGGATCACAAAAATTTGGAGTACTTGAGGTCTGCCAAGCGTCTAAAGCCTCGTCAAGCTCGATGGGCATTGTTCTTTTCTAGGTTTTCTTTCCATATAACCTACCGACCAGGATCAAAAAATATTAAGCCAGATGCTTTATCCCGCATGTATGATGACCCCAAGGAATCAGTAACCCCAGATACCATCTTACCCGAAGGTAACTTCCTGATGATACAGTCTGACCTACTCTCACAGATAAAACTAGCCTCCGTGGGCATCTCTGGCCCTGCCGGAATCACTTTGTCGTCTAAGGAAGGGTTGTTGTGGCAGGAAGACCGGATTTTTGTGCCAGAAAATTTACGGGTGAATGTTTTAAAGCTACTTCACGATCACCCATTGGCAGGCCATTTCGGCATCCATAAGACTCTCGATTTGGTACGACGTACCTTCTGGTGGCCAGATCTGGAAGGGTTCTGCAAGAGATACGTGAGCTCATGTGCTGTCTGTATCCGAAGCAAGACTGCAAGAAGCAGGGCTTGGGGTTTACTCAAGCCTTTGCCTGTCCCTGACAGGCCTTGGAAAATGATCTCTATGGATTTTGTAGTAGAACTTCCACCTTCTGAAGGTTGCACAGCAATCTTTGTAGTTGTCGATCGGTTATCTAAGATGGCCCATTTTCTGCCCTTAAAAAATACACCATCTGCCTTGGAAACAGCCCAAGTATTTATTAAAGAGATTGTTAGGTTGCACGGAATCCCTGCAAACATCGTGTCTGATCGAGGTGTGCAGTTCACATCACGTTTCTGGAGGGCCTTATGTGGGGTCCTGAAGATTGAATTATCCCTTTCCTCAGCTTATCACCCTCAAACTAATGGGCAAACAGAAAGGACTAACCAGACACTCGAACAGTACATTCGATGTTTCACTTCCTTCGTTCAAGACGACTGGGTGTCTTTATTACCATTAGCAGAATTTGCTTATAATAATGCCAGTCACTCAGCTACAGGACAATCACCATTCTATGCCAATTATGGTTTTCACTTGTCTTTTTTGCCCGATTTTATTCCAGAATCTACAGTTCCAGCTGTCCAGAGCACAGTGGACTTCCTCAAACGCAATAACGAAGTACTACAAGAAGCAGTAAGAAAAGCACAGGCAGACAACAAGAGAGCATTTGACAAGAAAAGAAGAGGGGAACTAAGTCTTCAATTGGGCGATCAAGCATGGCTATCTACAGCAAACCTCAGATTGGCGTGTCCTTCGAAGAAACTTGCACCCAAGTTTATAGATCCGTTCCCGGTGAAGAGGAAATTGAACGAGGTATCGTATGAACTATCCTTACCTGACTCGTTTAAAATTCATCCTGTATTTCATGTGTCACTTCTGAAACCTGCAACACCAGATCCTTTTCCTAATAGGGGGGCGGGCCCACCTGAACCAGTGTTGGTTGATGGAGAAGAGGAATATGAGGTGGAAGCAGTGTTAGACTGCAGAAAGAGGAGGAACCAATTGCAGTATCTAATTAAATGGAGAGGTTATGGTCCTGAGGAGAACTCTTGGGAACCAGAATGTAATGTCCATGCCAGAGAGCTAGTTCGTGCCTTTTTCCGGGCCCATCCAGAAAAAGAAAACCAGCTAGGCATCCGGAGGCTGCCCGTCGGGAGGGGGCAATGTCATGGGTCTGCCTCCTAAGGGTTAACTTAGTGCAGACTAATTGCAATTATTGGCAACAGGCTGCCCTATTTAAACACCTCAGAAGCACTGTGTCATTGCTGTCTGATCTGCAGCTTTACTTTGAGTCTGTTCCTGTGCTTGTATTGATTCCTGTATTGACCTGGCTTGTCTGACTTCGTTGCTATCTCCAGTCCTGACCCCGGCTTGCTTTGACTCTGCTATACCTGCTTCCTGCCTGATATCCTGCTGCCAAACCCTGCCTGTACACCGACTACTCTCTGCTTGCTGCTTGAACTGTATCTGATTACCTGTGTCTGAAACCGGCTTGTCTGACCCTGCTCCAGTCTTTGCCCATCCAGCTCCTTCCAGTGCCTGGAGACGCTGTCCTGCATCCGCTGTGCATCCGCTGTGCATCCGCACCTCTTTACCTGCTTCTTCCTGCTGCTCAGCAATCCAGCCGTGTTCAGTGACTTATCAGCTACTCTTCTCAACTGCCAACAGAAGACCAGCGCAGGCACTCTTACCTCACTGCGCTCTTGCATCCACTGTTGCAACTCCAGTGGTGCTTGAGCCAGGGCTGTACGAGAGGTCTCCCTCTGCACGTCAGGCTCTGCTACAAGGTACGTGACACTCATCCCCACAACCCTGTCTGGTGGTTTTGGGGGGTCATGCGGCCAGGGGGTTCCTAGGACTTTGGAAGCAACCTTTAACAAAGGGTGGCCCCCAGATCCCAGACCCCAATCACTATGTGAATGGGTATGGGGTACATAGTACCCCTACACATTAACCACATAAATGGAAGTGTATGTGAATAACGACAGGAGACGTTTATGAAATGTTCTTAAAGATCTTCGTCCGGTCTTCTCCACTCTGCTCTTTGGATCTTCTCCTCTCCAGTCTTCTGCTGTCCAATCTTCTGCTCTTATGTTGTCTGCTCTTTTGCCCTAGGCTCTTCTTCTTCCTCCTGTCCTCCTCCAATGCTGTTGCCGTGCATTCTGCCCGTCTCTGGTCTCTGCATCTTAATATATATACATTACAACCATGCCCTCACAATGACGTCATCATGCGTTCACACCCCTAATGAATATATAGTAAGCTCAGGAGACCGGCAGAATCATCAGCAACAGCATTGGAGGAGGTCAGGAGGAAGATGAAGAGCCTAGGGCAAAAGAGCATAAGAACAGGGTAGGTATTAACTCGAGAGGAATTTAAAGATTACCTGCACACCAAATGTTTCTATATTATGACCTCATGTAGGTGATTCACATTGACTCCGTTGTATTTTATTTTCCAGATCGTGTATTACATAGTTGCACATTGGCCAAATTGACCCGTGAGGCTCTTCAATGCTGCTCAGACCTCGAGCAAATAAAAGAGACTGCAACGGCATTGCAAGGAAAGATGCGTGATTTTGTGGACATGCTTGCCAAATTTTAAAAAAAATTAATTTAAAATTTTTTACTGTTTGTTTTGGGATGTTCCCATTTTTATATAATATTTTATGCCAGTTTTATGACACTCAGATGTTAAAGAGTGTACCCAAGTTTGGGAAAAGCACTTTCCAACACCCTAACCCTAACCCTAACCCTAACCCTAACCCTGTGAATGTTTGATACTAAAACATTTTTACATTCAACAATGTGTGTTCAATTCTTTATTAGACTTTCGTTGGGGGGTCGAGGTCTAAAGCTGTGTAAAGAAGCACTAAATGTATGATGGCTGTCCTATTCACATATTTACATGTTAATGAAAGCATTTGGGACACTGCCATATGCAAGTTGCTGGAGGTGTCAATGAAATGTTAAAGATACCCCCAGTTTTAACGCATATCACAGTGCGATCTGACATTTCACACAGGATCGGATCACACAAGTTTGAACGACTGTGCGATCCTATCCTGATGCGGCTGAATAAATGCATCATGTGCGACTTTTGTGCGAGTGCAGTGCAAATTGAGCCATACAAACTGTATAGCTGATTTTCGCATGAACATCTGATCGCATGTAATAAAGGAGCAGTGCGCTACGATATTACATGCCATCAGATGTGCAGTGTGAATTGAGACATACACTTTGTATGGCTACATTCGCACTGAACACGCATACAAGTCGCACATGACCCTTTATTTCTGATGTATCTGGATTGGATCGCACAGTGCTTAACACTTGTGGAATACAATCCTGTGGAAAAAGTAAGTGGCGGGTCACCCTTATGCAATGCTGGAAGGCTGCAAAGTCGCAGACTTCCCGCATCGCATAAGTGTGACTCAACACTCAAGGTACTAGCAGTCCTAGGATTCAATATGGCATTGATATTGCCAGTAGCAATCAGTGTAGGGAGATCAGTGTAATCTATAGTGTATTGCTTGTTCGTTGCTCTAGTTCACTTTCCATTACCTATATATATATAACACTTTGAGATGAACAATGATCAAGTTTCACATAACACTGACATATCCTAACATTGGTGGGCAGTGAGAAGGATGTCATAAATGAACACAACATAACAGGTGTAGGTACTTTGTTAATACCCTAATGTATTATCTGAAATATATAGTATGGGCAACTTCTGGACAATGAACACCAATATAAGGTGACATTAGATGAACCTTGGGTGTGACCTAGTTCTCAATGTGACAGGGTTTGTGTACATTTTGTGGGGTGCAGAAGGCCCTTGTATTTACACCACTGGCTAAAAAATAACACATGGCCATCATCACTTTGGATCAGCTGGTGAGAGACTACAGTCAAGAAACACACTGATGAATGTATTAACCCTTCCAAAGTCACACATATATAACACATGATTAACCCAAATAATTGTGTTTGGCATATGTGCCCAAATGATTATAATCCACAATACAGAATCATTGCAATTTTTGTTTAATGTGTTGAAAAATAATATATCTCTGACATTTATCTTGTGTGTCCAATCTTTAACAAGATTAATGTGTTTGTGACAGTGATTGCTGCCAGGACACAGCTCCTCTCCCCACGAAATAGTCCAGATATTCCTGGCGGATCTGACGGGCCCTGTGTGATGCCAATGCTGACCGTCTAACTTCCATTGACGGCATGGACTCCACTTGGTTAGAAGGTTGGGCCTCTCCACTTGTACCTGGCATAGCAGGGTCAGTATCCAGTTGCTGCAATACATAATTTTGTGCATTCCTGCGTAGGAAGTTGTGCAAAATGCAGCAACACAAGACCACATTATCCACTTTGTACAGTGCCAGGTTTATGGACGTCAGGAATATCCGGAACCGGTTGGCCATTATCCCGAAGGCATTCTCCACAACTCTGCGAGCTCTGGACAACCGGTAGTTGTAAATCCTTTGGTCTGGGGTGAGGTTCCTCTGAGGGTAGGGCTTCATGAGATGCTCCCCAAGCGCAAAAGCCTCATCTGCGATAAACACAAAGCTCATACCCTCAACAGTTTGCTCCCTGGATGGCAGGTTCAGAGTGCCGTTCTTTAGACGACGAGCGAACTCCGTCTGATCAATAACTCCCCCATCCGAATTGCGGCCATTTTTGCCAATATCCAAAAAAATAAACTCATAGTTTGCATTAACTATGGCTAGCATGACTATACTAAAAAAACCTTTATAATTATAATAAAATGTGCCGGAATTCGGAGGGGGGACAATGCGGACGTGCTTCCCATCAATAGCACCCCCACAATTGGGAAAATTCCACTTCTCCAGAAATTGATCAGAAATCTCCAGCCATTGCTCTGCGTTTGAAGGAAACTGTGGGGAAAAAATAAAAAAAAATAAAAAAAATAAAATTAGTGCTTGAGCACATCACATTATTAATTACACACACAGTTGTCTGTTAAATGCTTATGCAACTTGCTAAAAAAATATACAACAGGAAGGCAAAGGTTTGGATATGGGGATGTAACATCTACATACATTTATTTTCAACCTCCTATTGTTCTTATATTGTAAAGGGCCATACACACTAGAAGATTCTCTGAAGACTTTTTCGTGCAGATTTACCTTTTCTATGTAGTGCAAGGGCCTACCAGATTGCATAGGATTTGAAAGTGTTTGTTGGACCTCATATTATTTGGTTTTGGTAAATCGGAAGGATAAATTGTTCTGACAATCTTCTAGTGTGTATGGCCCATTATACTCACCAGCTAGAGCTGAGATTTACAAACTACGGCCCTCCAGCTGTTGCAGAACTACACATCCCATGAGGCCTTGTAATTCTCTGACATTCACAGACATGACTAGGCATGATGGAAATTGAAGTTCGTGAACAACTGGTGGGCCATAGTTTGAAGACCTCTGAACTTGAGCTTTGGTATATGCTGACTTTGAGATTTAGCATGTGGGTGGGGGATGGGTAAGTAAAACTGGGCATTTATACATCAATAAGGGCTTGTGGTCAGTGAAGGTTTTAACATCATTACATAAACATACAGAATCATAGGTGGGAATGGATGGACTGATGTATTTTAGATAAATCATTAACTAGGTACTAAAACATTGGCCAAGGAATAATTGTTTGAGGGAAAGCAATAAAATGACCCAAATTCAAAATACTGTTAACAGGCAATGCGTTTAGGGACACATAGGAGAGAATGGTGGGGTGGTTAGTGGGTAATTTTACAAATGGTTAAAGATAATCTACATCTTTACTACTATGTGCATGCGGACAGAGGGTAGTTTACAAATAATGGCCTGTATCAATTGCTGTACATCCAAAAACATCATAATTCGGGTGAAACTAGTAATACATGTAATGTAATGTAAAAAATCAAACATACCTTGATATAGTCCTTCTGCAAGACCTTGATGATGGCAGAGCAGGTCTCAGGGATGATGATACCAAGTGCTTGGGGGGAGATGCCTGTGGTGAACTTCAGATCCTGCAGGCTTCTCCCTGTTGCAAGATACCTCAACGTCGCAATTAACCTTTGCTCAGGAGTAATTGCAAGCCGCATACAAGTATCCTGCTTCAGAATATAGGGGGACACCAGGGCAAGAAGACGGTAAAAGATGGGATCCGTCATCCTCAAATAATTCCTGAAGTCATCAGGATTATTTTCCTGGAGCTCCCTCAGCAAGGACATATGAGAAAATTGATCACGGTTAAGCAACCAATTTTTCGTCCAGGAGGTCCGCTTCTTCTTCCTATTGCTCGTACGTCGTCTCAGAGCCAAAACTCCAACACTAACGACAGCAACGGACGAATTCACGGTCGCCATAATAAATTCTCGAACGATGTCTCGGAAAATAGCGAAATGTCGTCAACCGAACAAATGCTACCGAAATCAGCGCGAGATGCCCAGAAGGGTCACGGCCAAACACTCACTTCCTCTTTTGTAGCGGCGAACGTGCGTGGAACGTAGTGACGTCATTTTCTGTCGGAAGACAAATGTCCTGGGCAAGTTTAGAGCACTTTTCAACAGACAAACAACAAACACACCAGCCGCGAACATTTGTAGGACGTTCTGTCGGCCGACGATCGGTACGTGTGTACGGGGCTTTACGTATACAAATGCCCGCAAACAGTGGCTCTAAGTATTTCAACTATAAAAAATATTTCTCAAGTTGTCTTCCAGGACAGCCCATGAGACCTAGGGCTCCTCCTACCAGGAAAGGAAACACGTTAACCCCACCAGATAAAAGGTGGTCCTTTAGTCCTCCCCTGCAGTATGAGTGTTTCTTCTGGACAGGGGGTAACATGTATCCTGGAACCTGGTTCTTTGGGTCTCATGGTCTGTCCTTTGGAGACTTGGGAAAAAATCCTAGATAGCCTTCTCCTGCCCAGTACAATACCTCATACCTGCAGGTAAGTGGTGGCTGCTTTTCTCCTGTCTTCAGTGCCTGGGGAGGAACAAGATCACTGCTGGCATCTGGGGAAGCAGGAGGGAGTCTCTGTTCAACTTAGTGTGGTGGCATCCTTGCAGGCAGCGTGGCTGGCCATGCAGAGGAAGGAGAGCGCATGGCAGAGTCAAAGGATTTCCTGTGCACAGCTCTGGCATGTAGGGCGGAAGGGGAGGAGCTCCTGTGTTCCACCCTGGCCCAAAGGAAGTAATTTCCGGGCTTGGGTGATGTCATCAGTGGCCGTCGGAAACGCTGGTTCCAGTCTCCTTAAAGAACAGATAGGAGACAGCTGGGTGGCTGGTGTTCTTTGTGACACCCAGCAGAGGTTGTGGAACACAGTAAGAGCAGGATGGAATCTTCTGAAGTAACTGCTCAGGCAGCAGATGCAGGCTCTGGCACCAGCACCTTCCAGGTAAGCCTGAGGACTCTTCCCTCTTGCATATCCTGTGGGGCTTTTTCTCCTCCATCATAGCTGTGTGGGGCTTGGTAAAGGGGCACCTTTCCTCTCTTCTGCACTGGGGTGTGTTTGGAGACCTGGGTGGTCTGAAAAAGAGATTTTAGTTTTTTTGATTTTAGAAGGGTTCTTCTCGCATACCTAGAGGTTACCAAAACCTATAGGAAATCTGAGGCATTATTTGTTCTTTTTTTCTGGGACACACAAGGGTAATGGAGCCTCTAAGGCCACCATAGCCAGGTGGATAAAGCAGACACTTGCTGAAGCCTGAGTTAGGAATGTTTGTCAATGCGCATTCAACAAAAGCCTTGTCCGCATCCTGGGCTGGAGCCTCACCAGAACAAATATGTAAAGCAGCCACCTGGTCTAATTTTTCAACCTTTGTTAGACATTATTGCCTGGACCTCCTCTCTTCCCAGGAGCAGGCGTTTGGTCAAAAGTTGCTCCAGGCAGTGGTCCCTCCCTAGACTGGTAAGTTCTGGCTCATCGTCTCATGGGCTGTCCTGGAAGACAACTTGAGAAAAGCTGAGTTAGACTAGTGGTAACTCCTTTTCTGAGAGGCTTCCAGTACAGCCAGATTCCCACCCGGTGATGTCTTGTATTCTGTATTATGCATATGTTTTACAGGATCGTCCTACGGCTCTCAAGAAATACTGAAGGGGAGGACTAGAGGACTGCCTTTTATCTGGTGGGGTAAAGTGTTTCCTGTCCTGGTAGGAGGAGCCTAGGTCTTATGGTCTGTCCTGGTGGACTCTCAGAAAAGGTGTTACCGGCAAGTCTAACTCAGCTTTTCTTCATAGTCCTGATACCTATTGCTGATAGCAACTACAATTTTGTTTTTTTGTTGCTATTGACGTTGGTGCTTAAGGAAGCTCTGCGGACTCTCAAGTATTATGCAATTCACCCACGGAAAGAAGGATAATGGTTTACAGTATTATCATACAAAGGATAAATTAATAAGTAACATTTATTATTATTGGTATAACAGTTAGGGTCCTTTCACACGGCCGCTCCACTGCTTAAGTCCAATGCGGGACTTTTTTTTTTTTTTTCACGGAGCGGATGACATTTGTGTCATCCGCTCCGTGTGCCCGCATATCATCCCATCCGTTTACGGATGATATGCGGACATAATGTAAGTATATGGCATTGCGGATGTCAGCGGATGACACCGCTGACATCCGATTTTCCTTCCTTTCCGTTTTTTACACGGATGAAAAAATAGAGTTCTGTTCCATTCGAAAAAACGGAACAGAACTGAAAGGAGGAAAATCGGATGTCAGCGGATGGTATTCCGCTGACATCCGCAATGCCATTCACTTACATTATGTCCGCAAATCATCCGCAAACGGATGGGATGATTTGCGGACACACGGAGCGGCCGTGTGAAAGGACCCTTACCTTTAAAGCGTACAAGAATAGACCTCTATAGTGATAGTCGAACCTAGGTGCCGACAACAGAACAAGTATCAAGGAAAGCATATTGTTCAATTAGGTTGAAACTAAAAATGTCAATGTTTGAAATAGTAACAAAATTTCTGTCTGGCACTAAAGTAAATCGGGTTGAGCTTTGTATATTAATTTGGGTGCTTAAGAAGTTGTATGATAAATGTAAATGTGGAATATCATCAAACTGACATATGACCAGGAGCGGCCCATTGCCAGTAGTCATTGATATGAAGGTCTAGTACAGGGGTCTTCAAACTATGGCCCTCCAGTTGTTCAGGAACTACAATTCCCCTCATGCCTAGTCATGTCTGTGAATGTCAGAGTTTTACAATGCCTCATGGGATGTGTAGTTCCCTCAACAGCTGGAGGGCCATACTTTGAGGATCCCTGGTCTAGTAAGTGAAAAAGGTATTTAGAAATGTAGAACCATAGAGGAGAAAGGGGATAGGGAAGAAAGGGGTAGGGAGGGGAGAGTAGGGGTGTAGAGGGGGTATGGGAGGTGAAAAAATGGGGATCGTCCATTTCTCAGTCTCCGTTAACGATCGAATAATGCCTGTAGTAAAGTATGAGGATATAGGCAGCCAAATCTAAGGTTTTTGGTAAGCTCCTAATTAAACATATTGACAGGGGTCCTCCCACACTCATCCCTTGGTTAGGGGTGGGAGGCCCCGTGACACATTTTATAACAAAAGGGTTGGGTAAAACGTGTAGAAAGAGTCGAGTGAAAATTAAGGTGGGGGATTGGGTTTGGTTGGGGTTGTCTCATCAGTAACTTGTATCTATCCATGGTGCGGAAGTGGTTCAAGTAAGCCCATGTATGGGAAAACTTAGCCGTGGAGTCTTGGGCTAAAGAAATTAATTCTAACTATAATTAAAATACAGCGAAATCTCAACTCATCTGTGAATAACCAACATTGTTTCTACATAAACTGATCTTTAAGTATCATGAGTAAGGATCGATATAAAAGTGACTAAATTAAAAAAACTCCAAGTGAAATAAACATACAATGTATCTATTACAACATGTTTAAAGGAAAAAAGTCCCCAGTGATATTCAATTGATCCAAAAAAACAAATAAACAAATGAATCCTGCAGCCTCTGTGAGGGATAATAAACCTAATCAGTCTACAGGATCAACGGATAACCCTACCACCTCTGTGTGAGATAATCAACTCAAAAACAGGTGCTCAAAAAGCGATTCCTGGAAGCTCACTTCCAGCTTTGACTCCTGTTTCACCAGAGAGTGAAAGAACGCTTTTCCCAATTAGGGATGGTCAAACTCTGAATGGATAGATAGATGTCTCTGGATGTATCAGGATCCCAGTTTTTCCTCCTGCTTTTGACTGCTGTTTCACCAGAGAATCACAGAACGCTGTTCTCCATTAGGGATGGTCAAACTGTGAATGGATGGATGTCTCTGGATGTATCAGGATCCCAGTTTTTCCTCTTATATATTGGTCCACCATAGGGAACAAAAACAATATATCTAGTGCTCTCTGTAAAAACTTTTATTATCACAAATCAAAAGAGCTCACTGACATAATGTAGCACTAAGCCATGCCAGCTGTAATATGCTCCTAGTATACGTCCACTGGTTTTCAGCCATAAAAATCAGTAATGGTCGTGTATAGCCAAATGTCCGCTACTTCCTCCACTCTGGAGCGATTGTCATCTCTCCCTTCTGTGCTTAGTCTGCGGACAGCTGGGGGGTGTGCAGTAGGCCGCAGTTTTCTCTTTCTCTCTCTCTGTGGCAGACCAAAGCACTCTCTCTCTCTCTGTGGATCCCTGGAAGCAAGAGAGCATGAGCCTGTTTAGCAGATCCCTTTATAATCTCTTCCACAATTCTCCCCTGGAGCAAATGGCCTGCTGGGAGGTGTAGTTCATAAACAGTTCAGCAGTGCAGTAATATCCTTTTGGAAGACTACAGATTTCACAATGCTTTTCTTCCAGTCTCAGGAGTATGATGCATGAAATCTGAGACCAACACTAGGGGAGCATAAAGACAGTCTAAGAGAGCAGAAAATAAGTCTGCAGTGTCATATAATGGTAGTCTGCTCCCAGCTACTTCCTCCCCCCACTTGAAAGACTTTGGTCCCCGAAGACAGAATATAAATTAATTAAAGGAACTACTAAGTATTATCTCAAAAAGAATTGTGAATGATAATTTTGCTAACCAGAACCTACAGTAGCAAATGTAGGTTCTGACTAATAGCTGATTAATAGAGGGATTTTACAACTGTAAACTATACAAGTCATCAGACAAAGGTAAATCATTTTGATAACAGGCCAATAATAGGTCAGTGGCCCACCCACATGGAAGAAAAATATATAAAAAATATATTTTAAATAAACATTTTTTATTTTTCCCAAATATATAGGAAATATATTTGAAATGCTACAATTTTGGCCATATTTAATATATTTCTAAAATTTTTATCCCAAATATAGTGGAAATATATTTGAAATGCTACAATTATGGCCATATTCAATATATTTCAAAATATTTTTTCTCTAAATATATTGGAAATACATTTTTCTTCCATATGGGCACCCAGGATTGTCAGTGGAAGAAACAGGGTCATCCTCCACCAAAGGTTCGGTAGAAGAAGCTGGCACTTCACTAAAACATCCAATGTGCATGAGGCCTTAAGCTTACCACACAAATTACTATCTGATTGTACAATATCCAAAGGCTTGCCTGATTAGACACAGATTATTTTAATTGTTTAAGTAGGTCCTTACATTACATAGTTTTTGGTAAATCTAAAGTTAATTGTGTAAAGATTGTATGGTCAAATTATAATGTACAGTATATGGTAACACAGTGGAACTGTGATGTTAAACTGACATAACAGTACAGAGATGAAACTTTGGGAGAATTTGACATAGCAAGAATGCCTTTCCCCAAAGCTTGGTATACATTTATAGGTATATGGGGTAAGGGAATGTTTGTCAATTAATTAAGCACTGATAATAGGCACATGGATGAAAGAGGAAACTTTCACACTAAAGCTGTCCATAGATGGATCTAAGCTTGGCTGTTTTAGCAGGGAACGGTGGAGATTCAATCCATTTATGGGCAGGCTGGTTGAACTGAAGTCGATCCATTGATCGATTTCAGTACAACCAGACTGTCGGATGTGATGGTGAAAGAAAAGGCAAGAAGGAAAGAAAATTGTATAATCCATGGCTTGCTTAAGACAGCTCAGTTATCGCTTGCACAGTGCTCCTTGTGATGTTTAAAGCTTGGGAAATCTTTTTGTATCCATATCCGGCTTTAAACTTCTCCACAACAGTATCTCGGACCTGCCTGGTGTGTTCCTTGTTCTTCATGATGCTCTCTGCGCTTCAAACGGACCTCGGAGACTATCACAGTGCAGGTGCATTTATACGGAGACTTGATTACACACAGGTGGATTCTATTTATCATCATTAGTCATTTAGGTCAACATTGGATCATTCAGAGATCCTCACTGAACTTCTGGAGAGAGTTTGCTGCACTGAAAGTAAAGGGGCTGAATAATTTTGCACGCCCAATTTTTCAGTTTTTTATTTGTTAACAAAGTTTGAAATATCCAATACATTTCGTCCCACTTCATGATTGTGTCCCACTTGTTGTTGATTCTTCACAAAAAATTTCAGTTTTATATCTTTATGTTTGAAGCCTGAAATGTGGCAAAAGGTCAAAAAGTTCAAGGGGGCCGAATACTTTCGCAAGGCACTGTATATATATACATATATATATTTAGTTAGTTATCACGTGCGTCATTAAATGTTCTTTTAAACTTGGTTTCACTTTTTAAACTGGGCGGCACTGTAATCTCATAATATTTCGTGAGATTACAGGCAGTCCACTCAGTTTTACATGGATCTCGGTCGTTTTCAGAGGAAAAACCTCTCCTCTGTTCTCCCTGTGAGAAGTGAAGTTCCCTCCTAGGGATCAACTGATTTCTGGTAAGCACAGCATGAGGTTTGGTCAGCGACAGCTAATATACCCTGCTTTCCATTGCTATCACAACTATCATCCTGATTATCATCTTGGAAAATATTTTTGGGACTTCATAACAAGTTTTCTGAAATTATTCAGTATATCACATTTTTATTTTTTCATTGTTTTTTTAACTTTCACTTTCACTAAAACGTTATAGCACATATAGGTGTATGTTTAATAAAACTGAGAATTTTTGTCTCAGCTCACTTCTTGGCGGTTCTTAGAGGAAAATTATCTCCTCTGGCACCCTGTTTATGAAGCAGGGATTAACCCATGTCATGAGGCATGCAAAAAAGGTAATCCACATAGTGTGATATTGTTTAAAAAAAGCAATGTATTCAAAAGAGTAACACTCAGATAAGTAGAGATAACAAGAGCATGTAAACACCAAAAGATTGTTTCCTCCAGAAAACAAGATGGCCGGCCATCAATCCTGCATGCTTGGTAGCATGTGAGCGTGGCTCCTCCCTACAAATTTCATCATACCTGAGGGGGAATCGAATACTGAGGCCTGCATTAAGGGACAGTGACAGAGGAGGATAGTCAAACAATCAGGAGCTTTGGCCCGATTATTGTAAATGAACTGCAGATTGACCACTCTTAGCTAGGGAATCCCACAATTTCTGGTAAGCACAGCATTAAGTTTGGTTGGTGACACCTACTCTATCCTGCTTTCCAGCTTTCCATTACTATCCTGGCATGTGGGACTCCTCATCCTGATTATTATCTTCGAAACAAGTTTCCTGGAATTATTCATTATATCACATTACATGTTTTTTTATATTCACAATTTAGCACTGAATGGTTTGTATTGTATTTCTTATATGTCAGTTGTCTGGACATTGTTCAAAGCAACTGTTTCTTTGTAATATTTCACTATTAGCGCAGATTTATTTTGTTTTTGTGTAATGAAAAAATAAAGTTACAATGAAACACCTAAACTCCCTCCAAAAACATTTTAAGCCTGCTATGTCCTCATGTATGTGCAAAAACGCACCTTTCGGGGGTGCCTACATATGAAAATGTTGCATGAGATACATGCAATTTGTGACATATCACCACACATGCCAGAGTGGGAGAAATAATTCTAGGCCAATAATTACTTGTAGAGGCTTTTAAAGCATTGTTTATGGAAAAAAAAGGGCACTGAAATTTGTTTTTTTGCAGGCTCGTGCAAATTTAAAGGTTTACATGTTAAGTATCTATTTCCTTGGCATGGGGCATGTTAAAACTGGGTGCGCGGTTTTGTGGGCGTAGCTACAAATGGGGTTTAATTTTGTGAGTATGATTAAAAATGGGCATGGTCAGCAGGGTGTCTCATGACTTCATTTGGAAAATCTGGTAAACTTATCATAATCTTGCTACTAAAATGTTTTTTTTTTATTAATTACTTCTTTTAGCACTTGTGACAGTGAGGGAGGGGGGCTATACTAATGTATGGCCTAAATAAACTAAGGCTCTGAGATTTGTAATATTTGAAAATACTGGTGAGCTGCTCAGGACAGAAATGTTCACTGGAAAATATTATGGCCAACATTTTATACCCTGCACTGCTGCCCCATCTTTCCTGACAACTTCTCTGGTTGGCTATGTTGACAACTCTTCTGCTTCTTGTTCTTGATTTAGGCATATTTTGTGTTAAGATAAATATTGTTACATTTGTGTCTCTCTCTGGTGTCATATAGAGAGGTTGCCAGTGGGGCTCATAGCTAAAATGTGATGGGGTCCTCCAGCAAGCTCTATCTAACGAATCTGGCAGTGATATTTGTGACAATGCTGTCAATGATCCTAACATAATGTATGCCTACATCAGCAACAGGAAGCAGGATCTGTAGTTACACACTTGACCTTGTATAGAGTAAAAAGCATATATCTGTCTTTCTTAGGGACCTAATAGCTAATCTGTATATTGTATTCATTTATTGATGTTAAAATCTATTATGAGTCTTGAAATAATGTAATGTTTTAGAAATGTATATTGTGAACCACTTTTTTTTTTTTTTGTAATTTTACCTGAATTCAATATGCAAGGAGACCATCTCTAGTGATACACATACCTTTACATCCTTTTAAAATGTGTTTTGTGGGATAAATTCCTTAAAGGAAAGGTCTAATTATAATGAACTTTAAGTAGCCAAACATTAGGGTTGATTTACTAAAACTGGAGAGTGCAAAATCTGGTGCAGCTGTGCATGGTAGCCAATCAACTATTAACTTCAGCTTGTTCAAATAAGCTTTGACAAAAAAAGACCTTGAAGATAATTGCACAGCTGCACCAAATTTTTCCCTCTCCAGTTTTAGTAAATCAACTTTTTTTTTTTATTTATGGTTTTGTACATAAAAGTGCTCTACTGCACAATTTGACTGCCAATGGTGATGCCACTGCCTAGACTACAAGAAAGGTATTATGATTAGGGATAAGTGAGGATTCAGTATGGTTTCAGGTTGATGTAGGATTCAATTTGAACTTTGCTTTTTGGTGTTCAGCAACAGGCAAACTAAATAGGATAGGTAAAAATGTGTATATAACCGCGCTAGTGACCCAAAAGGCAAAAAAACAAAAAAAACAAACAAAAAAGCCGCAGCTTCCAGTGAGATAGCACAAATAAGAATATATAATAATACAATAAAGAATAAAAATAATCAAAGCAATCCCTATATCCCTATATATGTGCAAGTGGTGAACACAAAGCTGCAAGCAATTAGTGCCAAACACAAAACACCTATGATAATGAATAAATAATAATAAATAATAATAAATAAATAATAATAATAATATAATAATACAAGCTGCGCTAAAAAATGATAAAGTAAAACGTGAATATCAAAAGTATCACAAATGACCAATATGCATAAACATACAATATTAAAGCGGAGTTCAAGCCTCGGGGGTGTAATTTTGCTAAAAATACCCCCGGGACAGTCAGGGCTAGTACATTCCACAATGGATAGCCTCTGTACTGTCCCGGCTCGCACTTACTTTTTAGAAGAAATACTTACCTTGAAAATTTATTTTCCAGCGCTGCCATCTCAGGTGTCGGCAGGTGTCGGCAGCTGAAGCCAGCGCGTCCTCTTCTGCGTCCTCTTCCGTGTCCTCTTCTCCCAGAATGCGTCTGCACCGGCCCCGCTCGTCACTTCCGGTGCGGGCACGTCATCCCTCCACAGCTTACATAGTTACATAGTTAGTGAGGTGGAAAAAAGACATCAGTCCATCCAGTTCAACCTATGATGTGTGTGTGTGTTTGCTGTTAACCGTACATTGTATACCCCTGTATGTTGTGGTCTTTAAGGTGCCCATCTAATAGTTTTTTGAAACTATCGATGCTCCCTGTTGATACAACTGTTTGCGGAAGAGAATTCCACATCCTTACTGCTCTGTGTTACCCGAAAGATATGAGATTTAATTTACCTCAGACAATATTTGGGTTAAAAATGAGAGTTCTTTGACTATGAATTTGAAAGCCTAAATTAATTTACAACACTCTAACTATGGTACATACAACAAAATGGAAAATATTCCTAGAAATGAACAAATATAGAGTATGATACCCATATATGAACACAGACACAAAGAGGACAAGCCATGTATACCTTAAACCTTCATAGTTACCCTTCACTTGAGTGTTTCCTCCTGGTCTGCCATGCCAAAACAGGAAGTCCCTCTATTTCCACCTTTGCTAATATAGAACCATATTGCATTGCCTTGTATAGGGCTATTCTGATTGGTTCAGCTGTCCTGCCCTGGTCCTCCCTCTGGGCGTATCTCGTTCAGGATAGGACAACTTCCCCCTCCCCTAGGTTAGCATAATTCAGCCCCTTGCTAACCACTCCTCCCTGTTGGGGGGAGAACCTGTTAATTTACTTTGAAAATGATAATTAAGATGCAGGGTTCATCTCCCGGGCCTATTGTCCAACCCTTCAACCGATAGTCAATCTTCATTGCATATCTTAATGAGAGTTCTTTGATATGGAGACTTAACTAAGGGCGGACATGACATGATCTATTCATCCTATAGCATAGGCCCCAGGATGTCTGGCTCTCCGTAAATTAAATTACAGGGTGATACTATCAGTATGTGTTTAAATGTAAATAGCAGTTGCCCCCTGGTAGCTCAGGCATGCATTTTAAATGGACTTGTTAATCAAGTTCCTACTACTGACTGCAGATTGAAGTCACACAACTTCATAAAATTGATAATCATATCTCAACTAAATGAAAAATCAAAACTCAATATCTCGTACATATATATATATATATATATATATATATATATATATATATATATATATATATATATATATATATATTTACATTAATATTTACAATCTCTAATGGGGATTTATACATAACTCCTCCTCAGGCCACAGTAATGGAGATTACACATAAACTCATAAGGCAACATCTGACAGTAAAGAACCCCCTACGTACTTTAAGGTTAAACTGCCTTTCCTCTAGTTTTAGTAAGTGGCCACGTGTCTTATTGTATTTCCTTTTTCTAAATAGTTTGTTCCTTATGCTAGGGTCGCCAGTACAGTATTTGTACATTGATATCATATCCCCCCTCAAGCGTCTCTTCTCCAGAGAGAATAAGTTCAGTGCTTGTAGTCTTTCCTCATAGCTTATGCCTTCCATTTCCCCTAATTATTTTTGTTGCCCTTCTCTGGACTCTTTCCAGTTCCAGCACATCCTTCCTGAGGACCAGTGCCCAGAACTGGACAGCATACTCCAAATGTGGCCGGACCAGAGTCTTGTAGAGAGGGAGCATAATCTCTTTATTTCTGGAGTTAATCCCCTTTTGTATGCATCCCAGTATTCTGTTGGCTTTGCTTGCAGTGGCTTGGCATTGCATGCCACTGCCAAGCCTGTTATCTACCAGTACCCCCAGGTCCTTTTCCATCTTAGATTCACCCAGAGGTTCCCCCCTAGTGAGTAGCTTGCTTTCTGGTTTCTGGCACCCAAGTGCATTGCTTTACATTTTTCAACATTAAACCTCATCTGCCATGTAGTTGCCCACCCCATTATTTTGTTCAGGTCCGCTTGTAAGGTTTCCACATCCTGCATAGAAGATATTGGCATGCTTAGTTTAGTATCATCCCCAAATACTGAAATTGTACTAGATATCCCCTCCTCTAGATCATTTATGAATAAATTAAACAGGGCATGCCCAGAAGCTGTTTAGCAGGGAATGAGGCGCCCACACCGGAACTGACGAGTGGGGCCAGCGCAGGCGCATTGATTCCTGGGAGCGATGACGTTCAGCTCCCAGGAATCAATGCATGGAGGAAGTGACGGCACGGGTCGCGGCCGCAGAGCGAGGCAGTGGAAGAAAGGTGAGTATATTTTCTTCAATAACAAGGTAAGTAAACAAAAAAAAAATCGTAACTATCCATTTGTTTTTCAGGTGACCTAGAGCAAGCGGATGGCCCAAAATCGATTATGTTGATTTTGAGGCCGGAACTCCGCTTTAGTTGTGCATATAAATGTGACTAAATGTCATATCATCAATAATAAATTATTATGACAATGAAAAAGTCCCAAAAAGTGAAATGGTGATTATGAGTGAAGTATATCGATACTTGAATAAATACAGACACGTGCTGTGCTGTCCTCCACTGCTTGTGCACCAATCCACCACCACATGCAAGTCTGTCTGCTTACCAGATAGCACAGGTAATGGAGCCAAACAGCCACTAAGGTGGTAAGGATAAGCCGGTGTTCACAGGGCTCTGCAAGACTTTCGACAGGATGGAGCTACAGGAGTATTCTCAGGAGAGTGAAATAATTGGAAACAGTGCGCAACCATTTAGCAGCAAAAAGAATATTGGAGCTATGTGCCACATCCTAATTCATAGATCAGAAATTTTATGGGAGGAGATAAGTGGACTTTATAGGCACAATTACGAGTTTAGAGTAAAAAACTTTTTTATTGATCAACAATTAAAATCAAGAACAGGGCAGAAATCCCACATAGACAGATAAGTACACATAACCATACATTACTTAAAAAATAATGCCTCAGTACAACTGGACATTACTAACATCATTAAACATCAATGATATGGTGATTTATTACATATCATAAGATAGTGGTAATAAGGAATAATTGTAGAATACATCACATCCTAGGGGTCTCAGGGGCGGTGCCAAAAAGGAGGGCTACCAATGTCCCTGAGTACAATTCGCACGACCCTGGAGCGATGAAAATTCCATGTAGCCAGATGCCCTACATGTTTCGCTTGAGAGATCAAGCTTCTTCTGGAGCTACTGGTATACAGGACTCCACATAGAAATGTGTGGCGAATCACAAAGGACTCACACCCATATAAGGAAGCAAGAAAAAGTAAATAACGGTATAAATCATAACGAGGGAGTGTGCTGTGATGAGTCTACTAGGAGATGCCAAAGGGGAGCCAAAGCAGGTAATGCGTATGTCCACACAAGGCATCAAAATAGGAGGCTCAGAGCATCAGCCAGCATCTCCCTCGGATGGGGATAAACCGCCAACCTCAGGAGAGTACCCACTGCCAGAGGAGGGGGCAGTATAATCCATCAGCAAGTCAACACTCATCCCACACTCACAGATCCAGGGGTCTCCAAACAGCTACCATGTGAAAAAAATAATAGGGGTTCCATAGTGTAAACCAGTTACAACATTTATTAAAAAGTAAAGTAATCCACTTACACAATGCAGATCAATGTACGCTAAAAAGAATAAGCAGGCCAACTTAACGCTCTGCCCGTCCTTCCGGGTAACGCTGGTCATAAGTATCATCATATGGTGTGGCGGATACTGACTGGTGATAGTATGCAATTCATTTTTTTTTTTTTACCATTTGTTTTATATACTGCCATCAGAGTAGTTCAGTGTCATAATAGTGACTCTGTGATCAGAGATTTTTGTTGTGAACAGTGATGAACACCGTTATAAGTAATAGTTTTTTTGTCATAAATGGTTTCATTCATGACAGCTTGCTTATTATTGTGATGTGGGATTGGATACAGCTAATCACATGGTACAGGATGCCAGGAACCATGTAATAGCTGTAGGCCAATCATAGCATCACAATAGTAAGCAAGAATATTTCGGGGAAACCTCACTTTTTATTTATTAATGTCACTGGGTCCCTCAGCTGAGGGTCACGTATAGATTTGAGGTGTCTTCATTGTGTTAAAAAAAAAAAAAAACAAGACAGCAGCAAAATGTCATTTACCAAAAAGATTTAAGTCATTCCCAAGAGTGTTATGTAAAGGATTTTTTTATGTTTAATTTAAGTAGATTAAGTATGCATTATTAAAAGAGCTGCTTTCCACAGAATTTAATTTGTATGCATTGGCACATGTCTCCCAGGACAGTGCCCAAATCGAATGCCCATAAGTCTGACATTTTCTTGTTTATTGGTCTTGAAAGTGACCAGAACTGATTTTACATTTTTCATTGACTTTAGTGGGGTTCGAATTAATGTTCAAACGTAGGATTATTTTTGCCAAAATTTCACAAATTCACAAACTAGAAAATCAAAGGAATTAAATATTTTTAAAAGGTTACAAATCTATAATTCTCAATATAACAAATTATTATTCAATACATGAACAGTACTATGGTCTAATTAACAGCTTCAGTATTTAGATTAGCAGCAGGTTAGGGCTAGTGCCAATTAACTTAGATTTACATCAGAACTTCTGCGTTCCCATACAAAAGCATAAGGGAATATAAAAATAGCTTAACGCAGGTCAAATGTGGGTCAGAAGAAGGTTAACTGTAGGTCAAATGCACCTGTCAAAGAATTCTAAATGATCTCAGAAGTGTCATAAAGGGATGTCAAAAGCAACATAGCCAAAAGCTTTTTGTCACTGGACCTTATGGCAGCTTAAGAAAAAGCGATTAAATGAGAAGTGCATTAACCACTGACAAGCAATCACTCAATTTTTGCATTAACCATTGACAATTTCAAGCAACTAATATATTTTCAGTTTGTAGTAATCAATTAAGATTAATTTCTGACTAGGTTGGGAAGTAAAAAAATATTTTGGCATCTTATCTTATTAAAAAAGAAAGTTGGTCTGCTTGCCACAGATTAACAACATTTTCCAACTGTGTAGTGTAAGATAATTCTTGTCTGAAGAAGCTCATTGCTTTGGTAGGCCATCACCAAAATCTGCACTGTGCTCACTAATGCTAAACCTCGTGTAAGCTTCCTTATCAGACAGTGTTGGAGGTTACAAGGGGTTATTGACTTTCTTGACTTTCTCCCCTTCCCTCACATTAGCGTTCAGGCCTGGTGATTGGGTACTCATAACTAAGTACTAGATGCTGGGAAAGAGAGAAGATCATCAAAACAGTGTGAGTTGTGCAGGCAATGCAGAAAGGGTGAGTATTAGTGCGAAGAGGTAGGCCCTCCAAAGGGCCAGTAACAGTTACTGTTAGTTTAAGACTTTGTTAGTTTAAGAGCAATTTTGTATTATTTCCCATCAGGGCTTGCTTACTCCATAACATGCCTTGTTGCTTTGTAATTTTGAAAGATCCTATTTAATAAAATGAATAAGGGCCACACAGGGCAATGCACCAAAAATGCTTTATGCAGGAATTTTATCGGCATATATCAAAACAGTATTGATTACAACCTTGAGATAAAGCATGTTTGCTTATTGCTCCTAATCCTGGGTTTTTTCAAACACTCATTTTTTTGCTTTGACTGGCTTGTTAGTTTTTTTTGTTTATTAGGATAACATTTTTAGACAGAGCTTGACAACTGGGCCTCTAGAATGCTCTAACATCATATCAGCATTTACTACAATCATTCTAAATGAAAACCTAAACATGAAAACCTAAACATGATGCACCATAGGTAAATCTTTGCTTTGTTACTCCCACAAATTTAAACTTAAACATTATGGGATGAAGAGGAGATCTGACCTTGGATAGATCTAGACTAAAGGATTTGAGGTTTTCATTTTGAACCTCTTCTACTAAATATTTTCTGCAAAACCTGCCTTTATTTGTTAGGGTGTTTTAATATTTGTACTCTTGGTTTTTAATATTAGTTGTGGTGGTTTATTTGTTTACTACTCATGTTCTGATCTTGATGCACCTTCCAGTGCTTAGGGACATATACTCTCACTAGTATAGGGAAAATAGTCCATATGCATGGTTTGTTGGGCTGGTGTCTGTTTGGGAAGCACTGGTTATATCCTGTAAAAAGGGACTTTGGCAGGGAAACCAGGGAGTGCCTGGTAAGAGAGGGCAAGAACGTCCGACCTCAATGACCACTCTTTTCTCTCCCATCACTTCATCCTTTGCATCCTTCTGCCTTAGATGCCATTCTTTTGTTAGGTCATTTTCCATGCTGCTTTGTGGTCAAAGATGTAAGCAATATGACATTGCAATCCATCACTTTCTACTACTGGAATATAATCTTTCTATTTGTAGCTTCATATATACCAATAATAGATAGATCTTTTCCTATGCTTTTATAACTGTTTTTTTGTAAATTGTACACTGAGGTAATAAGGACATATCATTTCCACATATGAACTATGTAAACATCTTAAGACATTTGGCTGTATTACCTTTTTGTTAACAATTTTGTAAACAAATCTAAAATAAAATAAAAAAATAAAAAAAAGATTACACTAAAAAAATGTCTGTTGAGCAGTGATTTATTTTGTTTTTCATTTTTCTTTTTCTTTTTTTTTTTTTTTTAATGACAAACCTAATTTTTTCAATCATATCCAGAGATAAAATATCTTCAGTGCGCTGCAAATAACCTACACATTTCAACATATGTAGGTAAATCAGTACATTAACATTACAATTTAAAAAAAATAAATGTTTGTTATTTAGATAGACCTAGGGAACAAAGCCTATCTGCTAATGGCTCTTTTTTCATTTCTGCACTAATTCTGTGAACTTTGCCACCCTTAAAATGTAACAAATATACTGTTGTATATGCCCCGCGCCAGGTGTATAATTATAAATATATGAATAAATATATGAAAATTAGTGTATAAAAATAGTGAATAAAAATTTGTGAATAAAAGGTGTTAAAATTTGTGTATTTGTAGCAGCTGCTATAGAAATAAACAGTGTTTGCAGGTAAGTAGTCTAGGTGGCTACCTATAGCGCTTGCTTTAAATATATAGATTAATATAAGTGATTATAATAAATTTCATAAACAGATATTAGTGACAAATATAATAATGAGTGCAAATAATATATTCCATATATATAAACCTTATTTCATATACCACTGAAGGTTATAAATGTAAACACTCCAAGATTAAAAGTCCAATAAATAATGCAGTATCAAGTGAGTCTTTGTGCAAACGGTGCCAAATTCCAAACGAAAAGTGCAAGTGCTCAGTGCGATGATTGCTCAATCCATTCAGTAGTAATCCATATAGCTATAATGTCAGCGCAACAATGGTACCGGATGGCGAGGGTCATGTGTGCCTTATAGCACCACAACCGATCGAGCTTAAATAGCCTTCCAGGCTAAGATGGAATCTCCTTATGGCTTGCTCCAGGTGGATAAGGTAGTGGGGTTCCCCCTTCTCTCTTCTCCCCTCGTGCCACAGGATATAAGGAAAAAAAGGAGCTCCAGATAGTGTGATATCTTTGATATAAATTTATTTTCCCATTTGGCTAAAAAGAAATATTTACAAAGCAATGTGCCAATATAATCAAAAAACAGAGTAAAAAAAAAGGGGTTTAACCCAAATGCTGGCCTATTTCGGCCGCTTGTGACCGTGAGTATCGGCGCAAACCGATGGTGGGGAAGCAAGTGGGAGAACTTCCGGCTTGCGTTCCACCTACGTCTCACATCACCACGCTGTGCGTTCTAATCGGAGATCCGAAGACGTCACCCGATGTGACGAAATGCGTAAGATTGGAACGCACAGCGTGGTGACGTGAGACGTAGGTGGAACGCAAGCAGGAAGTTCTCCCGCTATTGGCACATTGCTTTATAAATATTTCTTTTTACCCCAATGGGAAAATAAATGTATATCAAAGATATCACACTATCTGGAGCTCCTTTTTTTCCTTATATCCTGTGGCACGAGGGGAGAAGAGAGAAGGGGGAACCCCACTACCTTATCCACCTGGAGCAAGCCATAAGGAGATTCCATCTTAGCCTGGAAGGCTATTCAAGCTCGATCGGTTGTGGTGCTATAAGGCACACATGACCCTCACCATCCGGTAAGTGATTGAATCTTACCATTGTTACGGTGACATTATAGCTATATGGATTACTACTGAATGGATTGAGCAATCATCGCACTGAGCACTTGCACTTTTCGTTTGGAATTTGGCACCGTTTGCACAAAGACTCACTTGATACTGCATTATTTATTGGACTTTTAATCTTGGAGTGTTTACATTTATAACCTTCAGTGGTATATGAAATAAGGTTTATATATATGGAATATATTATTTGCACTCATTATTATATTTGTCACTAATATCTGTTTATGAAATTTATTATAATCACTTATATTAATTTATATATTTAAAGCAAGCACTATAGGTAGCCACCTAGACTACTTACCTTAAAATTCTTATGTTTGCCTATAGCCCAACATCATGGAACATTCTGTTCCCAAGTAGCAGACCTTGTTGTGTCTGTTGGGAATTAGTTCATAATTCCCAAATGACACATCCTGTAAGGAAAGTGGTTTTACCATGTACACCTAATCCTAATTAGAACCCTAAAGTCAATATATTCTAATTTTGCACTGCAGTCAAAAATGTATACCTTGTGATGACTAGGCTTTAGACTGGGATAGGATACATCTGCTGCCAGGGGTATGACAGTCTGTCTAAAAATAATTTGGGTTTTGAAGTACCCAAGACCTGTTTATTTCAGTATCTAGGGCCTTTTTAGGAAAAGTGATTTTGGGTCTACCTATACATCCCTCCATGCCAGGATTTGACCTAGTTGGGAAAAAGCCAGAGGTGGATTTTGTCTGAACTGGGATAAACCCATGAGGAAAACCTTTTGTGGCACCTTCTGGAAAAAATAAATGTGGGTCAACAAGCTCTTGAAACAGACTAGTGATTGGCCTAACCCTTGTTTTTGTCTTGTTTCTTGACACTAAAATCTCACCACCCCTAAAGTAATTTGATTTGATGCACAGAAATTAGGAATGGTAACTAAACCAAGCTAGCTAAATAAAGGTTTCACCTAGATCCCTTCATTTTTTCAAACTGCAAATCTAGACACACCCTGGGTCACCCCCATATACATTATTCAGTAATTATTCATATCAATGTTGTACCCCTTTGCTGTCTGTAAGCATTTCTCATGAAAAGCTGTAGTTCTCAGGGAAGGAGGTCGCACAACACAAAATGACTGACATTAGGCCCCAGGACAACCTTATTATCCACACCACTAAGCATTCAGAAATGATTCACACACTGATCCACCCTGCTGATTCTTCTCAAAACACTTCTTATTAAGACCTGTAGTTCTCAGGGAGGGAAGTCACACAACATAAAATGACTGACAGTATGCTGACAGCCTGCAAAGGGTCACTGTGAAATGTATGCTCAATGTAACTACAACTGATTATGGAAAAAATTAAGTAAAAATTAAAAATAATTTGAGTAATCTTTCTGTTTAATCATAGTGACAATTATTCCTCAATTAGATTGGTGGTCAAAAGTATAATTTAATTTTCTGGAGCTGGTTTTATAACTTGAATGTTTATGTTTAACAGCTGTACAATTTTGACATTGTTGCAACAAAGCAAACTAAATAGTTTAGAAATATTTCACTATAGAAAAATTAACAGAGATCAGCATTAATCAGGATTATGGAAATCAAATTCAGGTGATCACAGATCATAAAATAATAAGATAAAAAGTTATTTTATACACACTAGACTTTTTTTTATCAGATGGGATGAATTTAACAATTATGTTTAAAGACAAAATTGTGATTAAAACAGTCACTCTTACTTATGTATCTTTATTTATACAGATAACTCCCATTTCTTTTCAATTGGTGATTTCATGTTTGACATTGATGGACAATATAACTGAAAAAAGGGTATACTTGAAAATTTATATTTTAAAATTCATTTTTTTTTTCCGAACAATGGAGTGATATCAGAGCAACAACATTAAGGTACAGGAATGCAACACACAATTTGTCATCTGTTACCTATAGTTTCATCTACTAAAAGAGACACTCATTATGTGTTTTCTAACACAAGCAAATACACAGACATGGGTATTCCTGTGTTAGACCCACATACAGGCAGATAACAGATGGCCTGAATTTCTAACTCCCATAATTAATTAAGAGCCTCATTCCTCGGACTTGACAATTCAATGAGCATTCCCAGTGAGATTTCCTGAATATATATATATATATAAATATATATTTATACACAGACCAATACATACACCTCTCCAATTTCACTGGTCCCAAGAGGGAAGCAGATTAAGGTCCCTTTTCTTTTTCTCTGCTTGGAGAGCTTAGAAAATATGGCACATGATTATATCTGAGGCCTGTGCAAAGCCTAAATTAAAAAGTGACACTTGTTTTTCAGTGGAGACTCTTTCTCCTCTGTTGATGTATTTGTGGCAGATTTCCTCCTCTTGTTCTTAAGAAAGCAGAGAGAAGGGGTCTTTAGAATTAACATATTGCTCACTTGGAAAAACAGACGGTCTTCTCTTTCAAAACACTTGTTCTACTGCCAACCCAGATGTCCTTTCTAATCATCTAAGCAGGTCATATAGAAAAGAGAATAGGGGAGATGGCTGGGAGTTAAGACAAAGAGACAGGGAGCGAAAGGCTAACACAACAGGCTGGTCTGATGCTTGATTTAAGTGGGTGATTTAGCCCACAATAAATCTGAATTCTGCAACTGAGCAACAACCATGTTAACAAAGCAGGATCTTGTCAAGATAAAAGTTTAAGAGATAATAAATCACTCTTTAAGAACTAAGTGATCCATGAAAAAATAGAATGCTATTTTTTTTTTTTTTTTTTTTTAATATTAACATATAGGAAAGGTTTTATTGAATTATTTTCACTGAAACTGTTTTTGGACATATAAATAGCCATTTAGTTGGTGTAATTTTCACATATGTGGGTCTCCTAGCATGCTAGAATACACTGCATCATTGACCCATGTTTTATGTGCATTACATCTTGGGTTTACTATAGAGGTTAATCCTGCTGTTAAGCTTTCACAAACATATGTTGGTGCTGTAGGTTTCAGCAGGCATCAGACTCTGTCTTTGTGTCTGTGAAAGTGCAGCCAAAACACCTGTATACATGCACTAAACAGTCAAGTTTACTTATTACATCTGAACCCCCAAATTAGGGCATTAAAAAAAAAAAAAACTGTGGGGGAAAAAGTTAGTAAAATATAATACCTTACCCTCAGCTTCTATCTATGACACCAAGGTGAGGGTGATATCAAGGTACTTTTTTTAACTTCAATGCAGCAGTAATATGGATGGGAGCCTGATGTATATGTACTATGTGGACCTTACTTTTTAGTACAACGTTTAATTCATAGAAAAAACAGTCATAAACCTTGACTTTTCCAGTGAACGTCAAGCTCAGCTACATCCCTTCTTTATCCTAAACCTTTTGGCTAATGAGCCTTAGTTAAAAGAGTTGTGAGCAGTAGGTGAGACCAAGTTTGAAATTTACAGGAAGACATTGAGATTTGCATATAAATGGCTAGCTAGTTCCTTCTATCTACTGATCTATTTGACATGTTTTCTTTCACCAAGGCATCCTCTAAGTAGACCCATATACGTACAAAAATGTTATATTGTAGCCTACCAGTCCATGTGATGGCTGAAATTATTAATTTTATTTTACTTATCCTATCCTTTACAGTATTTTCAACCGATGACTCTGTCAGTAACACACTTTAATATGACCCTATGCTGCTCTACTGATTTGAACTACAAATACCTCAAAAGACAGCTGAGACAGAAGGTAATATTGTTTAAGATTTCATTTTAGGAAATGTATATAGTCAAGGAAAAAAAAGAAAAGGAATGCAGTCACACCATCTGAAGAGTGGTATGCTGCATTATATTTAGTTTTGTTCTTTAGTTTAGAATATACTTCAAAGCTGAACTCTGGGCACAAAAACTTTCATTTAAATATATTCCTCTTATGTGGGTTTATTTTTGGACACAGCTGTTGTTGCATGTGTATCTGACTGAATTCATCTCAAATTGTTTTATTTTGGCCTTGCACTGTAAGGATTCGGCATAGGTAATATAAGGGTTGATGCAAGGGGTGAGACAGTTTTGTTAAAAAGGTGAGTGCTAAAGGGAAAGTATAGTGGTTTTATATATATATTTTTTTCTTTTTTTATGGTCAGGGCTGCAATAATAAAAAAAAAAACAACTATTTAGAAATATATATATATATATATATATATATATATATATATATATATATATACTGTGTGTGTGTATATATATCTTAGGGGTTTGGTCTATGGTAGGATGGTTATGGTGATAGTTCAGGGGTTTAGACTTAGGTAGGACAGTTAAGGTGATAGTTTTGTGGTAACATGGGGGGAAGTAAGGTTCGGAGTTACAGTATAGTGCTCATTTCAGGGTCAAGTGTTGAAGAGATTGGTTTAAGTAAAAGTTTACAGATTAAGGGTTGGGTATTTAGGCCTTCTGCAAAGGTCTGTTTTTGTAAGTGATCCCCGAATTCCCCCTTACGAAAACCCAACATAAATTAAAAAAATTAAAACATTTTGCAAGAAAAAAAAGAAAATACACTTCTCATCCAACTTTCATGGGGCAGAGGGTGACTTCATTCCCCTGCTGATGAGATCCTGATGAATGGTAAGTACTCTGGAAGAAGGATGACGTGACCCTTGCTTAGGTATAGTGGGCAAAAGCCAGAGGAAAGGTTGGTACATTACCTCCTCCACCCTTTTTTAATGCTGTTTTTCTTGGGGAGAGAGGCCAACGAAAAAAAAAACACACCTTTCCCTTCCTTCCCTTTTCATCTCCCTCGTCCCCCTCTTCCCCACACTGTAACTGTAAACCTGTAAACAGTTACTTTTCCTTTGAAATTAATGTAAAATGGTATTGTACTTTTATTGTACCCTTGCTTTCTACAATAAAAGACTATTTGAAATTAAAAAAGTCACCTTGTATTTTAGCTGCAAGGTTCACATTAAGCAATACAAATTTGGTCAGGGGGTTAGGAGTGAGAGGAGTTAAGTCCCACAGCAAAAGCAAACTTTGTCAGGTGATAAATTGGCGCAAAAACAAATGCACCAGTTTTTTGCTATGGATTAAAAGGTTTGGCATTGACTCGATCACAACACTGGTAAATACACAAACAGATGCTGATCTGATGAACGTATTCCTGTGCAGGGCGCATATTCGTGTTATATAAATTACAGCACTTTAGATCTGACAGGTAGGAATAAACCTAGGCCGGACACATTTTAGAATACCCTTACAAGTAAAGCATGTACCTATGAAAGTCAAGCTTTACTAGGCACCCCCTGGAGTCAATCAACCACTGATTGGGTACATTTTCTACTAGTACTTGCTAGCTGTGAATCCATATTTTTATGAGCAATTAATTATCTTTTACTAAAATCAAATCTTGCTTTTAACCCTTTCCGATAAGATTTTTTACTTGCTAAATCTTTAAACTGTTATGTTGAACTCATTATAAGAGGTAGAATTCCCCCCCCCCCCCCTCCAATTCATCCAATATCCAATGTATCCCCTGGGGTACAAGTACCAGTTGAGCAAATCAAGTTAGAACACCTTTATGTTTTGCTTTTGTTCACCCTTAAGATGAATGGCATCAGCAGTATCACTCGCCTCCATCCTTTTCACCCCTATTCTGATGTCAATTTCCCAGACAGGCAGAGCCACCCATACATGTTTACATGCTTATAGATGACTTTACAATAATACAAATGTTTTTTGTGTTGAGTGTGACTTTATAATTCCATGTTCATCCAACCACGCGGAAAGCCAAAGATTTTCAGCTGAACTCCAGGCAAATATAAAAGACATTACCAGATTCTTGGATCTTTAGCATCTGACACTTCTGTGTGTTTAAGATGCCTACATTTATCCCCTGTGTGCTGTAGTTCCCTCTTTCAGAGCTTTATAAACATACTAGTGACATATCAGTTGGTGTGTAGAACCTCACCTCATAGCAGGTAGATGAAGGCACACCTGGAAGCTTTGGATGCTGCAGATCATAGAGCTGCCTGTAAGTCTGGAATAAAATACATTTTCCATTCAACATAGGCAGTGCTGGTAAGGATAGAATATGTATTTAAAAGTTGTTTGATACTAATGAGAGTGTATTTTTAAGTAAATGGTACCAAAATCCCTGATTTGATATTCTTAACTATTTAGCAATGGCATCATACATTGAAGTGTGATTAAGCCATTCAACTTGTGAAGTGAAAACTAGCAGCACCATTAATACATACTTAAAACTGAACTCTGAGTATATAAAATTTCATTGAAATGTTTTTCTTAATGGCCACAAAGAATATAAATCCATTCTGCGTTCACCAAATGCAAACCCAAATATTATCTTGTAAAAACAGCAGTAACATCATCAATGTGTTGTACATGTCCTGTGCATTTTAATGTAAAATTGTTTTGAATAAAATTTGGTAAAAAGATTTTATATGTGATGCATCTATTGTACGATGGTACCGTAAAAATCCTATTTGCTTTCCTGTTTTCCCCCTTTTCCCATTTCCCTGGGACTGTTCACGTTGGGAGAGCGGCCCCTTTCCCCTTTTTCCCCCCATCATGACTTAAAGCTTGGGATGTTGGTATCTACAACTTTCTTTGCACCTCATGCTTAATATTACAATGTCCTGTGCAGAGAGTTTGAGCTGTGGGAGGGAGCCAGCAGACCTCACCTACTACAGGAGGGGGCAGAGACAAGACCAGTTACCCTGCACTAGTAAAAGGGCAGCAGTGACTGGTCTTTATTACAGGTAGAGTCTGCACAGAAGCAGTTTCATACTGGATTACTGCACAGGTCCTGAAGTAATACACAAATGTACACCATAATTCAAGTAAGAATACACATGCCTCTATTTTGACAATATTTGTTTATCCTGGAGTTCATCTTTTAGTGCTGTTTCATGTTACCGTCAATGCCCTCATTTCCACAAAATGAGAACATGAAAGTTTTCCCGTGTGCACGTGTACCCAGGGCCGCTGATAAGGCAGTACAACCAACCATTTTGTGCTGGGCCCGGGCCGCATCAGTTTAAAAGGGGGGCCCAGGCACCTTCTGAGCAGGAGGGCCAGCTGTACTGTCTTATTGCAGACACCAATCCTTGTCTGCCTCCCCCTGCAGCTTCTTCTTCTCTCCCTCCCTCCGGCTGCACTGCAGGGGGATGTTTCAGGATGGAGAGTGGGGAAGGAGCCAGTAAATGTAATTTACTGGCCCTTTCCTTTTCTAAATGAACAGTGAGCGATCAGTACCAATCACTCCTGTGTTCATTCATCACTGAAACACAGTAAATTGCATTTACGATGCTTCCATTTGTCAATGAGCAGGAAGCCTCAGAGCACTTCCTATTAACTAATCTGTGCAGCTGAGGCTGTAGAGAAAGGGACTGATAAAATCTATGTCCTCAGCCAATTTCGGCCAGAGCGAGGGGGGGGGGGGGGCTGTCCGGTAGGCTGTATGGGGGTGATTTCTAACAGCAGCCTTGCGTGTACCTATTTAGTGGCTCATTGCCTTCCAGGGTCTCACTGTAGCCATGCTTACTTATGTGCTCCTATGACTAAGCTGTGTATGCAAAGATACAGCCAGACATTGATAGCTTCATCTGTCAAACGCATCATTGTTCCACCCACCCACCAGCTTTCGGATTGACAGCTTATCTCCCTGTAATCACCCCTGCATGTCTGATGTAACAGTGCCTAGTAACAGGAAGTTCTGGGAAGCAGTGCAGAGACTGAGCAGAGCCTGGAACAGCAGCATTTATCTGCAAAAAGGTAGAAACAATGATTAGGAAAAAAAACATGAAATTTACTGCTAGAGGAATTTTGAGGGTTTATTACTACTTAAAAATGACTCTACTTTTGTTGTACGCGAAATAGTAATAATGTTACTCGCATGTGCTTCTGATGTTTGAAATGGAGCAGGATTCCTGAATTCACAGTACCATGGCATCATGGGATAGTAATATGCTACCATAATTTGCCAAAATGAATTAGGCGCACACTCACCACCAACCCCCCATTCACATATCCTACATATAGGGGTTGATTTATTAAAGCTGGAGAGGGCAAAATCTGGTGCAGCTCTGCACAAAAACCAATCAGCTTCCAGGTTTTTCTGTTGTCAAAGCTTAAAGGGTAACTTCACTTTTGTGGGGGAAAAAAATAGCAAATAAAGAAAAAATAATATAGTGTATACAATTGCGACACAAGTCATAGTGTAATTGAATGTTATTAAAAAATACTTTTCCTTTTCAATCTGCAGCTGCTGTAATTTTCTGAAAATACAATGCAATATGGCTACCTGGAGGTGTTCTGTACACAGAATGTATACTATGATCAATGAATTAAATGTACCCGCGCTATGGAGTGTGTTTATAAACACAGATACATGCAAATAAATGAATGGATATATGTAGAATGGTGGTTATGCTGCCTCCAACCTATTGCTAGGGTAAGAAGTGAATGGGGTTAAAAAGTGTTGGTATGTGGCACTACCACCGTGTACAAACCAAATTGTGCAGATAAAACAACTGCTGTACAATGTTTTTTAAAAAAAAAAGAAATTATATATAAAATTATATAAACCTTAGTAGAAAGTGCACTGTGCTTGAAAGGGTTAGCCCTTAGGCCAACATGTGCTGGAATGGAGAAAAGTGCACTGTGCTGCAGAATATTGTTGTGCCAGCTTGATGAACAATAATTCCAAATATAAATGGACAACTGGTGAATAAAGTTCTATAAATGATAATAATAGTGTGCCAGCTTTCTAAATATCAATACCAGGTATAAGCGGACCAGCTGGTAGTGTGTATATAGAGTGCCAAAGTGCTGAGATGGTGCCAAAAATAAATGAATAGGTGAAACCGTGCTATAAAATAAATATATTTTTATTGTGGTGTCCCCAATATTGGGAGTGAAGAAGCGGTAAGATTATTGGTGTATTCTAGCCGTTAGAGTGATTAGATACCGAGCTGTGCGTGGGTGGCACCCACTGGACACGTGCTGGGAGTGCAAGTGCTAATACCCGTGGCCCCACTAGGTAAAGCAGTTACCCAGCTGACTCCCCTGTTCCAGATAGGGCTCAGTTGGTAATTGTCCCACTGATTCACTCTGTCTCCTTGTTGTATACTGTGAGCTTTAAGCTGCTGTGTGAGGCTAAGCTCGTGGAGGAACTCAACAATTTCTCAGTTGTTCTCCCACTAAAGAGTCAATACACAAGACAAAAGACTTCCATGGCGTAGTAAAACTGTATAATGGGGAGGTGTAATATCAACTCACTGTTGGGAAGTTCACAATCAGCTTCTCAGGTGTCCGGCCGTCCGGCGCTTCCGCGTTCCACGGTCCGAAACCACCTAACCGGAAGTGACGAATGACGTTGTGTTGCCGCTCTACGCTTTTCGTCACTGCGACATCATCTGGGGCGATCCCAGCACGTGTCCAGTGAGTGCCACCCACTTACAGATCGGTATCTAATCACTCTAACGGCTAGAATACACCAATAATCTTACCGCTTCTTCACCCCCAATATTGGGGACACCACAATAAAAATATATTTATTTTATAGCACGGTTTCACCTATTCATTTATTTTTGGCACCATCTCAGCACTTTGGCACTCTATATACACACACTACCAGCTGGTCCACCTATAACTGGTATTTATATTTAGAAAGCTGGCACACTATTATTATAATTTATAGCACTTTATTCACCAGTTGTCCGTTTATATATGGAATTATTGTCCAGCAAGCTGGCACAACAATATTCTGCAGCACAGTGCACTTTTCTCCATTCCAGGACATGTTGGCCTAAGGGCTAACCCTTTCATGCACAGTGCACTTTCTACAAAGGTTTATATAATTTTATATATAATTTGTTTTTAAAACATTGTACAGCAGTTGTTTTATCTGCACAATTTTGTTTGTGCACGGTGGTAGCGCCACATACCAACACTTTTTAACCCCACAGAATGTATACTGATCACCCCCCAGAAAAATAATTTTCTGCTTGTGTGATTGGTTTACCAATTTTCCCAGAAGTCTGCCTAGGATACAAGTCAGATATCAGGCATCTCCTGGAACAAAAATGTCACTTTTGGTGAGATACTCTCAATAGGAACACGTCTAAAGGGATGCAGGCCCAGCAGCTTTTCTCATTAGTGCTCTGCAGGTGCCACAGCTGATTGATAATTTTGAAACCACTCCCATTAGATTAATTTTCCCACAGGGGCACAGGGGAACACACAGGGATTTATTCAGAATAACAAAAGGTAGGAATCTGCAACAAAGGTTGTTATAATCCTTGCAATGTACATGGATCACCCAGAGGGGGATGTTTTTTTTCTCAACAAAAGCGGAGTTATGCTTTAATAGAACAAGCTGAACTTAGAAGCTGATTGGTTACCATGTACAGCTGGTCTAGATTTTGCGCTCTTTAGTTTTAGTAAATCAATTCCATAGTATTTCTCACATGCTAAGGATGCTCATCCATTAAAGTTAAAATGCCCCCTCTCTGGTAATTGTCTGATACCAGCTCTGCCCAGATTTTTATAATGCAGTTACAATAGAAGGACTTTTTTCCTTTTATTATCAATGAAACAGTACTTACAATGTACTGTACTAAACATTTCAGCATAAGCAGGTGTCTTTATCTTGCTTATTGTGTGCTATATATATTTATTGTTTGCCATATACAAAAGGCAGTATAAGGGCTTTTGGAATGAAGGAAGAATTGGAAATGTGAGTGGGTGAACTGAACAGAAAAAATGGAGGAAGTCAATGGAGATGTTGAAACCACACAGCTGAAAAATATATTCATGAGGACGTGGGTTAGAGAAACAGTTCTGTGCAGTACAAAGTAAGAGTATTTACTGAATGAGAAATTGCACCTTGTGGGTATATGAACTTTATGTTTCTGTATAGAGGAGAAATGCAAAAAAGATTAGCTTTACATATGGTGGGTGAGAGAGACTTAAATATCATATAAAAGTTTTGTTATATCAGGCCTCATTCACATGACTATGAAAAAAAAAATTCAGATCTGTAATACAAAATCTAAAAATCTGCAGCCTGAAAACATATGTATACATGTATACCAGATGCAGGTATGGGGGGAAAAATCAGGATAGTTTTATGCAAGTATTTACTGATTATAACGCAGGAAATTTTGTGCTGTAAAAAAAAAAAAAAAAAAAAAAAAAAGCATAATAAGATTACTAAAATGTGTATTTCTATGTGAATGTAGCCTTAAAGTATTTATTTGTATCATGGAATATATTGGATTTTAGGGTTTAAATCACTTGCTTTAAAATTACATTACACTTATAAACAAACATGAGTGCAGATACATGTGCAGAAGGAATATATATATATATATATATATATATATATATATATATATATATATATATATATATATATATATATATATATATATATATTAGAATCTAGATAGCAAACCGAAGTCTAACACTTTTGGCACAAGAGTAGAGTGGGATTGGTTACTGAATTACTTAAAGAATACAATGAGCCAAATCAACCTACACTAAAGGAAAGGGAGTGGGAATAGGACACAATAGTGGACCCTACACTTGGGAGAACACTTTATAGGCTTTATTATGCCTCATTAAAAGAAGCCGCTGTGACTCGCAACTCTGTTCTATACAAGTTGTCCATAACAGTTTTCTGCAAAGTCCTCTCTTGACCAAAATGTCAAAGGTAGAAGGTCAATGGAGTGACTTCTTTAGGTGGGTGAGTAAAGAGTCTCCTTTATTCTAAGAAGGCAGAGACGTAACTCGATTCATTCTTGGAGGCTTCTGGCATGGACCACCATTCCACATGGGCTGACTTGAAGATCATTTAATTAAAGTGAAAATCCTCTATACAATATGGATGTGCTTTGAAGGCAACCACTAGCGATAATGGCTGTGCATTTGGACAAACGAAAACAGTCGGTCAGGTCATTACTTTAAATCCAAGGAATAACATGCTGTAATTCAAACGTATTCGTTCTATGAATTAATCGCAAACGAATATTGAGAATCTTGTTATTCAAATAGAATTTCTATCATTTTATATAAAATGTTAAATTGGAAGCTTTCAAACAGTGAAATGATAAATGATTTATATATATTAAGTTCAAGGCTAGTTTTATAGTAATAGGTTGGAATAGTATATAAAAAAAAGGATGTTTCTGTGAGCAATTATTAAATAAATAAAATTCGCTCTTTAATCACCCACAACCCTATATGAATTTGTTTTCTAAATCTTGTAAGCTAAATATATTATTAATCTCTGGAAATTAGAACGGAAAGTCGGTATCTCTACCTGGAGTGCGAGCTGTATAAATTATTATATTGAATAGTAAATAATTATTTTTAAATACAATGCTGATTGATTAAAACAGTTCTTATTCAATTAACTGACTAGAGAGCAAGTATCAAATGCATATGTAATGCATTATAGTATTCCTTCTAGATTTTGAACTGCTAGGGCAGATCAGTTTTTTTGCTGAAGCCATTTGTAACTGTTTTTAGTAAATGGTCAATTCACAGACGAATTATCTGAATGCAAACAAGATTTTCGTTGCATAAAAAAACAAACGTTTGTGACCGTGAATTATTTTATAGAATCATAATATGTGACTTAAAATAATATATACTCAGAACTCAGAAATAGTTTGTCATAACTTAAAAAAAAAAAAAACGGGAAAGAAAAGCTGGGAATTGTATTTTCGGATTGATTTGATGTGGACATTAATTTAATCTGGTTTAAACTAAAGACAAGAAAAACTTGTTTCTATTGTTCTAGCGAAATAAATTATCAGGTAATATTATTTAGTAATACTGTATACCTACAGTATTTAAAAACCATATACTAAATTAAACTAATGTAATAGAAGGTTTTTTATTTTTCAATCTAAATGTGTCTAAACGTGTCTTACTACGACACTATTACAATGTTTATTCGTAGGAAAATAATTAATGGGCTAGTACTACAACGACTTGTAGATCCTTGCCCTATTTTCCAGCGTTTTGAATTACAATAAATAACTTTGGGAATTGATTTAAAATGTAACAATCTTAAATATATTTACTGAAACAAACTGGAGAAGGGATACAATGAAAAATGCATAATTAATGTCCATAATGACCAAATTCGTTGCTTTACCTTCCCAGAGAGTAAAATAAATCTGACAGTTATTTGGGGGAAAAAAACTTTTAGTCCCCGTTTCCTGTTATCGGTGATTAAAAAAAAAAGAAAAGAAAGTAAAGAAAAATCTCGGCAGGCTTAAAAAAAAAAGTTTAGGTACAAAATCTGTAATTACAAATTTGAGATGCTTAGCTCGAGATTTGGCATGTAAATCCTATTTCAGGATTTGAATCCCAATATACCTGATACCTTTCTCTGTCCAAATCATGATTTGCATATTGGAGATTTTTATTTATTTATTGTAATCTTTTTTCATATGCCTGCTATTCACACCTATGCAAATAACGAGTGAATTCAAGCGCAAGAGCGACACCTACCTGCGAAACTGAACATTGACCTAGATTTACCTTACATTGGACTGACTGCTCTCTATCCAGTCTTGTCTTCTGGAAAAAGAAACTCACATTCACTCAATAATTTTACCTCTCCTCAAACCGAAAAATGACTGTTTTAAAAAAGTGCAATTGTCAGAACAGTGTGTGCATAGGATCTGATGTTTTAAATATTATGAAAGCAAGCTGGGTTGTACTCAGATCCTACAGTCTTAGTAATGCCAAGATTCCTGCATAAAATCGAATTCATTAGTAAAGGTCACTGCTTGATTGCTTAGCGTGAAGCAGGGCATTGGTTAAAATTAATGAGGTTAACACATTCACAGCCAATGAGGACCAACACATAAATGCTGCGTGCCTTTTAAAAGGCTCCCCATTCATTACACTCCCCATGCAAACGATACATGCAAACATTGGAGTATTTGTATGAAGAGAATAAAAGGAAGGAAAAAAAAAAAAAGAAAAGAAAGAAAGTTATAAGAAGGTAGATAAATTGATGATTTGACTGTGAGGAAAAAAAGGAGGCAAAGAAGAAAGGCATTTAAAAAAAGAAGTTAAATTTGTATTCACTAAGAAATATTTCAGAAAAAAAAGTTCATATATATTTATATTACAAAAACAGCATAAATCATTGTACATCGGATTTAATTCCATAATTTACTTCAAAGATAGTGATGATTCATTTAAATACAAAATGCTACAATTAAATATACAGGTTCATATTAATACAAATTTTGAATTTCCTTGTAGCTGGTTTAAGACATACTGAGACCAGCCAGAGATAATTCTGCAGTGGCCTTTAGGTTTTAGAATGTTTTGAATGACTAAACTTTCTTGATGGCGAATTGGTAAACTGTCAAGGCATTTTTATGTTTTAATAAATTAAAGTAAGTCCCAACACAGGCAGAGGAATCCAGAATTAAAGGCTGGACATACCTTTCTTTAGTTCGTAAGCAGAGTCCTTACTAAGGTCTGCTTGGGATTGACTTCTAAGCTTACACTCTTTGGCCATACCTTCAGCTCTGTTTAAGACAGTTTGGGTTAATCCATTGAAATGTGCATTGCTGTTGGCTGAAGCCGTTGTATTTGGTCCATGGTGGCTGTGCATATGACCAAAAGAGCCATAGTTCGTGTACCCAGGGTAAAATGGGGTGCTGTAGTACAGGGGACGGGACAACACAGAGTTATTAGGGAGGGGACACGTTGCTCCGGGGGATTTGGAAAGGGGGGACGAACTACCAAGCATGGACTGGACTGTAGTTGACCCTGTTCCAGCTGTGATGTCACTGTTTTCTTTAGATTTGTCCGAGGATGTGGCAATCTCTGCCAAGGACCACAGTTTGGGTTTGGAAGCCGAAGCAGGGGGTGAGTGTATGACCGATGCGGCATTGCTGGGAACTGTGCCATGATGAAGTGGGGTGCGCCTATGCACAAGGTCTATTGGGCGGGGCTGCTGCTGCTGGTGCTGGGGGAGTTGGGCTGGCTGATGAGGATGATGATGATGATGATGGTGGTGAAGATGGCGATTATGTACAGTCTGTTCTTCCTGGGCCTGGCCAGACTGGCACATAGGTGGAGAAGTTGGAGCAGAGCTTTTGGACAGAAAATCACTGGTCTCTTCAGCTTCCTTTAACTCCGCATCACTCCTGATTGAGATCAAATCCTTCTCCTGAAGATTTTCATGTTCCAAACGACCAGAATCGTCCCTGGTTGGACTTCGCTTTTCTGTTCAGAAAAAACATTCAGAGGATTACTGACAACATCCAGGACTAGCTGCTACTAGGCTTACCAGAAATGACCTTCAATAAACAAGGATTGCCTGATTTAATTAGGCCTTCCTACTGTCTACAAACAATTTGAGTAATATATAAAGTTCTATAAAATGACATAACACACAGCTAACATCTCATCAGTGCGTTTATTCCAATTAATTCAATGAATTTAAAACTGACCTGTGTCCACATCCAGCTCCCCCTTCTCATCTGGTTTTAATGGCTCATCTTCATCATTTTTCTCCAGATCAATGTTTTCCTCTTCCTCCTCATCCTCACTCCTGTTTCTGGGAGTCCAAGTCATCTTGTTCTCCTTTTTAAGCCTCCTCCTGGCATTGGCAAACCAGGTGGACACTTGGGTGAGTGTCATCTTGGTGATGATGGCCAACATAATCTTTTCTCCTTTGGTGGGATAGGGGTTCTTCCTATGTTCATTTAGCCAGGCCTTTAAAGTGGCGGTGGCATCCCTGGTGGCATTCTTTCTGTAAGCTGGATCACCATATGGATAAGATCCCAAGGGGGCTGCGTATGGATGGTACCCTAAAGAACCAGCCATGCTTGTGCCGTGATCATATGGAGAGCCCTGGGGGAGGATAAATAATAATGATAAGTCTCACAAGGCATTAGGAAACGTCCATCATTTTATTACATTCAAGCAGCCATGTCATTCATGCACTTCGTTTAAGGTTGTGTTCCTTTATCTTTTATAGTTAATAATCAGATAAAGTAGACTAAAAGAGATGGCATCGCACTTAATTTAAGGATGTGCTTCCTTTAGTTTTTTTTTAATTTTTATCTTAAATAAATAATATTTAAATCAAGTAGATTAAATAAGACTAATTAGCTGGAAATGCACTTCATTAGGGTTGTTTTTCTTTAGTACCTAAACAGATAATATTAGGATCAAGTAGACTAAATAAGACTGATTTACTAAAGGAGATGTTAATGCATTTCAGTAAAGCTGTGTGTCTTTAGTTCCGTTATCTTAAATTGATAATATTTAGATCAAATAGCATACATTAAGCTGATGTTCTAAATAAAATGAGAATTCACTTCTTTTCAGGATGTGCTCCTTTAGTTCTTTCATCTTACAAAGTCCCTATTTAGCCTGAACTGAATATTATCTAATTAAGGAGCTGATAATGTTTAAAAAAAAAATATTAAGACTGGTTTACTAAAGGAGCTAAGAATACACTTTATTTAAGGTTCACGTTCTTTTATCCTAAAATAGGTAATATTCAGATCAATTCGACTAAATAGGGCTGATCTACTAATGGACCTGGGAATGTTCACACAATACATTTTGTGAATATTCACTCAAATTATCCAATTATGTGCAGATGAACATAATTAAGAGGGTATTTAATACTGGATAATTGAAGTGGATCTTAATACAATTTTTTGTGTGACATTCTCAAACCCTTAAATAATTCAGCCTTATATAGTTACATTGACTGCAAGGTGGAATAAAGACACAGGTCCATCCTGCTCAGTCTATCAATGTGTGTGTCGCCAGCGATTTTATATATCTGTATACTGTTTTCGCTGAGAAACACATCTAATCGCTTTTTTCCCAGTATTATCTATTAAGCCTTATGCATAGATCTTAAATCCATGTACTACTCCTTTAGTTGTGGCCTACATGTTCCCTTAAGATTGTTCTAAACCGGACTCCTCCATAATACAGTGATGGAGCCGACAGATCCTAGAGTTTGTCATCTCTACAGATAAAAGTCCGAACAACCATAGCAATCTTCATAACCCTCCATTTCCTACGGCAACCACACCTAGACAGACAGCCATGGAACTAGAAACATTTCCCAAAGATTTAATTAAGTCGGTAGTCGCATGGGGCTTGGTTCGACTAATTAAATCAGAACCGGGCTGATAAAAGCATTAAGGGACATCGGTGACTTTAAACAATGCCAAGAGAACATTCACAGACACAGTACAAACCTCGCTCCTGCCTAGGTGTCAGCAAGAAGAAAACAATTGGCTGCACTTCTATTTTTTCTAATAAGGGCTAATGGGGAGATCGATTACACCCCAAGCCATATCGGTTCTCATCACTCAATCGATGGATCAAGCGGTGAAGAGGAGCGATTGTGAAATCACCTTGGATGGAAGTTTTCAGTCTCAGTTTGAAGGAAAACAGATTCAGCAACTGGACGCTTTTAAGATCACATTTCGATTGGGTATGTTTCCTTCTAATGGAGGCATCCTCTGTAATTGGAAACATACTTCATATTTCAGAGGACTCCTTCGCTGCTGGAAAACTTCGGGACTGGATTGGCTGACCACAGAGGCTCTATCGATTGATGTGGTTAAGGGGATTCGTGGAGTTTAGATACAATCTCAGATCTGGTAACACCACAATGTTTTTTAGATCTATAGAATTTTGCAGCAAGTTTGGTGGTGGGGGTCATTTTTTGGGGTACGACCAAGATCTGTATGCTTTGTGTGTATGGTTGATTGTTTACTGGATGGGGCCCTAAGCAACCTGCTAGAAATGGTATGGGACTATGGGTAGGGAACTTTTCTGGGAGAGTTCCCCCCCCCCCTCCACCCCTCATCTTCACTCAGCCCCCCCACCTTTTCTTTTCCCAATTCTTACCACATAGGATGTGAAAGCAGCAGTGGGGTCCCCGCTATACTGGAGAGGAGAGTTAAAGGCGGCTGAGCTAGCTGTAAACGCCGTGGATCCAGCATAGGGGGAGAAAGCAGAACCAGAAGAAGACCTTCCCAACTCATCAGTCCGGGCTCCAGAGATGACACTAGTGTTGTAAGCAGGGCAAGAGTACAAAGCCAAAGAAGCAGATGGTTGGTAGAAATAGCCCTGAGGATAGGACATGGCCAGACACATGCATACACTCTTATCTTTGGAGACACTCACACTACAAAAAAAATAAAAAGAAAGGGCCACTTGTGCTAGGGGCTGTCTGGAGGGGCTGAAGTTGCCAGTGTGGAGACGAGTGCTGATGCTTGTTGCCTCCTCTTGCTGCTGATATCTCTCTCCTCTCCCTCTCTGCTCTTCTTGCTGGCTTGCTCCCTTGTAAGATTTTTTTTGTGCTTTCCTTGTGTGCGGGGAGGGAGGGGGGAGGGAGGGGAAAAGTTGGGTGGGAATGTGGGTTGGTGTAGACTTTGGAAAAGAGGTCCTGCTAAGTTGGAGAAGGAGGAATGTGACGGCCGAGGCTCCTCCTTCGGGGTGTTGGCCAGAGGAAAGGGATGGGGACTGGGTCCGTCCAATTATCAGCATGCTTTCTTCCCTTTCTCTTCTCACTCTCTCTTCTACGGGAAAGTCTGCCCCTCTATGGCCACAAAACACACTGCATGCCCAACTTTCCGACCACATCTCCCCAACTCCGCACTGACGGCCCGAGGCAGGGCTCCGATCTCTATTTATTATTATTATATGGTCTGATATCATGGCAGTGAGCTCCATAGACGGCACTGAGCTCGCCTGTTCTTTTCTCTCTATAGCTGGATGGATGGTCCCAATGTCTGGCTGCTATACACAATGACAATAGAAAATCACACACACCAACGTTATCACCTTGAACTTCTCTTTCTCAGAAATGTGATTATGGACGGAAGAGTAGATGGGGCTTTAAGCGAGAGATTTAGCTGAGGATCTAAAGGGAATAAAAAGGTATTTTACCCTTCTACATAAAACTCATAAAATGTTTTCTAAAAAAGCTGATTAAAACCACGTGAAGTACAGTAAATCCCTATAGATCAGAGAATGTAAGCTCCTTTGATCCCTCTAGATATATTTCTCAGTATGACAGGAATGGTAGATGGAAAGATAGATAAATAGATGAGATAGATAGTCGGATAAAAAGATGAGAGATAGATAGATAGATAGATAGATAGATAGATAGATAGATAGATAGATAGATAGATAGATAGATAGATAGATAGATAGATAAAGAAAAAAGAAAGGGATAGATAGATAGATAGATAGATAGATAGATAGATAGATAGATAGATAGATAGATAGATAGATAGATAAAAAAGAAAAAAGAAAGGGATAGATAGATAGATAGATAGATAGATAGATAGATAGATAGATAGATAGATAGATAGATAGATAGATAGATAGAATAGAATCGACAGAAAGGTATAGATAGATAGATAGATAGATAGATAGATAGATAGATAGATAGATAGATAGATAGATAGATAGATAGATAAAAAAGAAAGGTATAGATAGATAGATAGATAGATAGATAGATAGATAGATAGATAGATAGAAAAGAAATGGATAGATAGATAGATAGATAGATAGATAGATAGATAGATAGATAGATAGATAGATAGATAAAAAAGAAAGGGATAGATAGATAGATAGATAGATAGATAGATAGATAGATAGATAGATAGATAGATAGATAGATAGATAGATAGATAGATAAGAAAGGTATAGATGATAGATAGATAGATAGATAGATAGATAGATAGATAGATAGATAGATAGATAGATAGATAGATAGATAAAAAAGAAAGGTATAGATAGATAGATAGATAGATAGATAGATAGATAGATAGATAGATAGATAGATAGAAAAGAAATGGATAGATAGATAGATAGATAGATAGATAGATAGATAGATAGATAGATAGATAGATAGATAGATAAAAAAGAAAGGTATAGATAGATAGATAGATAGATAGATAGATAGATAGATAGATAGATAAAAAAGAAAGGGATAGATAGATAGATAGATAGATAGATAGATAGATAGATAGATAGATAGATAGATAGATAGATAGATAGATAGATAGATAGATAGATAGATAAAAAAGAAAGGTATAGATGATAGATAGATAGATAGATAGATAGATAGATAGATAGATAGATAGATAGATAGATAGATAGATAGATAGATAGAAAAGAAATGGATAGATAGATAGAAAGATAGATAGATAGATAGATAGATAGATAGATAGATAGATAGATAGATAGATAGATAGATAGATAGATAAAAAAGAAAGGTATAGATAGATAGATAGATAGATAGATAGATAGATAGATAGATAGATAGATAGATAGATAGATAGATAGATAGATAGATAGATAGAAGGGTATTTTTTCTTCTGTCACTGGGTATGATTTAGTTAGGGGCCATCCTTCCCCTTTGAATATGAAAGCAGGGATCTGATTGGCCGCTATGGATAGAAGCTGCAGTTCTCTTTGCTGTCATTTTCATCCAGCACACCATTGTAATTATCACTTAGTAGTAATGATTGCTTTTAGTATTCCGTTTGACTTTTTTATTTTGAAGAGTTGCCAAACGCACTGTGTAATTTAGTAGAAATGGCCGTAAATGATGGGAGCACAGATGAAGGTGTCTAGATGTGGTTTTATATAATGACAGGAGAGTGAGATCTTCTTTCTTTGCAGTACTCTGGAAGTAGTCGGGAATCGGGATGTAAATGGATCAGGCCATGGAAACAATGTAAACATTATTCCATAGGTATAGATCGCTGCTCCTTGCTCGTTGTATCTTCATACATAAGGTTGTAAGTGATGGGGACTTGAATGCAGCCCATCCTAGATGAGACACTGAGAAGTATATTCATGAAGATCTATTGAACATCAGCGTTGTTTCTATGTCACATTCCAATGCTATCGATCATGCTGTGTCATTATTAGGTAGGTGATCATATCAATGAATAATGTATTTGGGGTAATGGGAAGGTTCCATGTTGCTCCCTTTCCTTTCCCAGATCCTCTGTGTACTGAGCATTCACAGCTGAAATCAAAGGAAAGAAAGAAAGGACTAGTGTGTTATTAATACTAGACACACAAGGGTAAGGATTCTACAGCTCACTCTTTAAAGGAAAGCAGTACAGATCTCATCTAGTTTATCTACCCTGCAAACATTGGATAGAGATCAGAGCAACGTAAATACTAAGCGAGTTTACATAATTTCTTTGGAGCCCAATTTTCCTCGGGGAAAGACCTTTAATTGGCGGCATGAGCGTTATCTGGAGGATTGTATGCTTCCTGATTATTGATTCAATTCCCAGGCTTTTTACTAATTCAGTGTGTGTATTTATAGCGCGATCACAGGAGCCAGGCTTTACAGGGATCAAGAGGACCTTTCTAGGCTTGCAAGGGAACTACATGGGACAATCAGCTCGCACCTGAGCACATACGTCCCGACGGCGGACACCTGAGCACGCACGTCCCGACGGCGGACACCTGAGCACCTACGTCCTGACGGCGCACACCTGAGCATAGACGTCCCGACGGCGGACATGAGCGCATACGTCCCGACGGCGGACACCTGAGCACGCACGTCCTGACGGCGGACACCCGAATACATACGTCCCGACGGCGGACACCTGAGCATAGACGTCCTGACGGCGGACACCCGAATACATACGTCCCGACGGCGGACACCCGAATACATACGTCCCGACGGCGGACACCTGAGCACCTACGTCCTGACGGCGGACACCTGAGCACGCACGTCCCGACGGCGGACCACCGCACACCTTCATTAATAACAAGACTATGGAAATCAAAGCCATCATTAGCATGGAGGAGAGGCGGCGTTCATTACCGGACCCCTAAGAGTTAATCCCCGACTAATCTCTTTAACATAAATCCACTCCCGCCGCCTCCGATTGGGCAGACCCCTGCCTTCTGATTGGCCCGTGGGAGGCGCTACAGCCGTGGGAGCGAAAGGGTGCATGTTAAAGTAACGTCATGGCTCATTGATGCCCTGCTATGTGCCAATAATGACCTGCTCAGCTTCCATCCAGCTTAAGCAGACAGTTAATAATTACGGGGGATCCAGGGCAGAGGAGAGAGTCAGTGCTGGAGGAAGGTAAGAGAGGGATCTTCTGGGGATGGGGGGCTGCTCAGTCCCACATGCTTCCTTTTTTTCTTCTTGCTCCTGACAACGCTGAGACTTTTGTTGGCCAACTTTTGTTTCCATTGTGGGAGGCTCATTTTCCTTGTCCTTTCAAGTGGAAAAAAAAAAAAGAAGCATTGAATGTGGCTGTCGGGATCAGAAGAGGGTCACAGCCATCCACTGATCCTTTCCATGTCACCCCAATTCACAGAGAAGAAGGGGTACCCGTACTATTCTATGCTGACCTACACGGCGATACCCCCTGAACTGGGTGTCATCATCTGTCATCTGTCATTGCTGGACATCATCTGTCATTGCTGGACATTTCTCCCCCTGTTAAAGATCAACTCGTTTCTCTGTCTTAGTAGCCTTTGATTACTTTCTGTTAGTGGCCTGTGGAGACAAAAGTTTTATACGTGCAATAAAATGATCGTTTACGTTTTATTAACGGTGTTTTTTTTTTTTTTTTTATGCTTCGTTACACTTTTCACAGATGTACTGCATTGCTGCCGTGACATCTGCTAAATGATGGCAGTCTCTAGGGCTGAATAGAAAGATAACGGACTTTATAGCGTTTAATAAGCACTCATTTCTCCCTTTTATGAGCCCTCGTTCATCTTCTTGTAGTTTGCTTTGATTTTTAGAATTTTTAAGCACATAGTTGATTAATAAAACGTTATGTTTAAATTAAGTTCTTGCCATACAGAAGCAAATGGTCGTATTAACTGATCTTACTTAGCTAAATGACACAAAGGGATAATGAATTAACCCTCCATTGAAGTCAATCCAAACCATTCAAAATAAATCTTTTTTTTTTTTTTTTTGGGCTAATCAACCCAAATGATCCCAACAATTATTAGCTTAAAAAAGTTTTTTTTTGTTTCTTAATTTGAATCCAAATCGTATAATTACATAGTGATCGTATTCCTTTATGGTTATAATATATAAACAGTAATGTTTTTCTTAAGAATCTAAACTTCATTTTAAAGTTCTATCTTTTAATATTATTTGAATATAGTATATGGTAATTAATTATGTTAAATTGGCAAACGCTAATTTGAGTTCATATTTTTTATGCACTTCATATTCTTTGCCAACCTAAAGACTCTGCAGTAGGAATTAATATTATAAAAACTCTTCCTCATGTTTATACAATACAAACATAATATATTTGTATATATTGTATCAAAAATCAACTGCTTATTAACCTATGCAACAATATTGTTTTTTTTTTGTTTTATTATTATTTTATTGTCATTTTGTAACTATTTTTATTTTTTGTGTTTAATCGTTACACAAGTGACACAAACTGGAAGCCAAACACAAACACATATTTTCCATGTAAGAATAGGGATGTAATTTGTTTTAACTTTATTACACATAAAAATGATCTCTGAATGTTTTCATGTTATAAAATATTGATCAGTAAGCCAGAGGATGGCTCACTGGCTTCAGCTGGCACTTGCAGTAGCCTTAAATGTTCATTTTGTTGGTTCATGTCTATGATGGGTAAACCAATACTGAAACTGACAGGCTTTATAGAGAGGGTACAGAGAGGGGTGTGTTACATAACAGAAGAATTGTAGGACACATGAAACATGGTACAAGAGCAGGAAAAGGAGCTATAGACAATAGCAGATATTAAAATGACTGGCTATTTGAGAAATATATCAATGGCTGGCCAATGACACTTGAATCAATGAAAGAAGCTTTATTTCCCAGGAATTTTGTAAGATTTCCATATATTTTAGTCTTTAATCTGGGAGAAACTGACTTTTGTTCCTAGATTGTTGTTATACCCTTATGTATTAACCAAAATATTAGAGATAATAGGAACAAACATGAAAAATTAGCCATTGGAGAACTCAAACTTGCATTCTATTCAAACATCTAAAAGGCATTCTATTTAATTTCCCATCATAGTTGCTTAAAGTAATCAGTTTCACTGGGCCAGAGTATCTATCTATCTATCTATCTATCTATCTATCTATCTATCTATCTATCTATCTATCTATCTATCTATCTATCTATCTATCTATCTATCTATCTATCTATCTATCTATCTATCTATCTATCTATCTATCTATCTATCTATCTATCTATCTATCTATCTATCTATCCTAAAATTGAATCTCTGAATATATAATTTGATCTAGTTGTGTAGGAGTTAAATAACTTTTGTACTGCAATAAACCAGTGTTGACTATTATAAATGCTAAAAAGTCATAATTGAAACATAGCCATCCAGCTGATGTGCTACCATTGCCAGGGGGAGATTTCAGTGAATTATAAAGCAGTCTGGTAGACACTGTTTAGAAACATTATTTAAAACTGCCATTAATGAGAAATCTTCCTATCATGATCTGAATCACTGACTGTTTCAAAGCATCTGTCGCTTCTGATACATTTATCTGGCTAACTGACGTCTCGCTGTCTCATTGCTGTAAAATTATGTCTTTTTTATTTTAACAATATTTTGTCAGGCATTCATAGATCTTTGAGATTCATTCTGTGGATTTAGGAGAATAAAATATACAAAAATGCAACTGCTAAAAATAAGGAATAACACAAATCATAATTGTTTTATTCTTCTGCTTATATAATTAATTTATTAGAAAAATTCCACATCCCAAAAAAATATATATTTTTTTTCTGGAAAAATAGCTAGCACCCCTATAGAGAATTAGAATAGACATCTACTGCTGATGGTTACACAGTAAAAAAAATGTATTTGGCTAAACAAAACTGACAACATGTGGACAATTTTTAGTATGTTGTTATTGTTGTGGTGGTAGGGGAAGTAATAGTCTGGGCCTTTCGCATCTTAGATCTTTCTACTTCAATAGCAAATATGACATTAAAATCAATTATAATCAAAAGGACATTTGAACATGCAACAATTCCCTAATGAGGTAAACTGCCACGTTTCAACAAAGCCTGTGAGTGTCAGTTATACAAAATCAACTTTCATTGTGTCATAGTTGCAAAAGGACCTGTATTAAGCAGACACAGAGTGGTGTAAAGAGGTCTGTCTCCTATAGGGTTTTATGTAGCTTTCTGCTCCTTAGGTCAGAGGTTAAACGGAAGGTTCAAAAACCCCACTGATTTTAAACTACTGAGCAATATTGCATGCATTTAAAAGCAAAAGTGAATTCTGCAGTGGCTCAGCCTGCCTGCCTTACACTTGCTTATTCACATCCATAAAAGAAAACATTCATTTTAGGTATGAGTGAATATGTTTAGATTTTGTAGATGCTTGTTGTAAGATACTGCAAAGCTTAGCTCAGTGAGGATGTGGCTTGTTTTTTAAATGACAGTCATGCCATATATATTTATTTTTGTAAATATAAGCTCAAATGATCATTTGAGGCCAGAAACGACTACTGAGAATCTCAGTAGGTTATCAAGGATCAGACATACAGTACATATGCAATAGGGGGCTATTAGCCGAGCATCAGTGAAAGCCATTTGTTATTGCTGTAATCAATTAATCACTCAAATGACTAATATTGTGTATCCATACCTATAATAAACTGAATAAAGTCAAATAACTTGGAAGATTCACATGCACTAAATGCATTATATCAGTTTAAAGCATAATAAACCCAGAACCAAAAATTGTATTATATTGCAGCTTACCAACCCTTTGATGTGGTGGCTGCATTAGTTTCCCTTTTCCCCTCTGTTTTAACCTGGTGATTTGGCCAATAATTCACCTCCTGTATTAGCGTGCCCCACTCTGGCAGAAGGAGCACATGAGCACAGCAGACAGCAGCATTGTTAATCTGGGGGTAGGGGAGTGTTGGATGTACAAGCAGATTTAGATACACTAGCAAATTGAAACAAAACTCCAGCTCATACTGAAGTTACACACATAGTTACAGCAACAGTTTTTTTTTTTCTTTTGGGATAAAGGTTTTACTTTAATATATAAACAAATTGATCATCGTAAGCACCCCTGTCATTGGTAAATTGTTTTTTTTCAACGCGCTTAACTGATACATTTGCAGTAGAGCTTGTTATGTTCAAAAACAACAGATTCAATTGGCCAGATCACCAGATGAAAATAAAATAAAGAAGGCCTAAAAAAGAAAACTAATACAGCCATCACATCTAAGAATTTAAAAGGTGCAATATAGTAAATGTTTTCTTTTGGTTTATTACCCCTTTAAGTATTATTGTCAATGCAGTTTATAAGGTCAATTTATGCCCAATATACATTTAACTGACAACTTCATGGGATATTGCCATTCTGCAGTTCAACAAAAAAGTCTAATTTACTTTTAAAATGTGTTGTTAGAGAAAGATAGATACATTTAAACTGAAATAATTTATCTGGAAAAACAAGAGGTAATGATTTAAATTTTATATAATATTTATGGCCTGGTTTGCTAAAGCTTCAAGCCCATTTACTCGGCTGTCAATGTATATACTAATGCCACAGAGATGCGGAAAGAGATACACAATGTATGTACATGTACATTTAAAGCTCATGCATGCTTGCATATATATAAAGTGAAGCATGTACAGTATATCGGTCTTTGTAATTTCTAAGCATACATCTTGTTTCCCAGGAGAAAGGCAGGTTGAGTTTGAAAAAATGCATGCAGGTACTTTTTCAATGTTTATGGAAAATTAAAGAGTAATTCCACTTTTTTTAAGAAAAATTCCTCTCTGGGTAATCTATATACATACAAGGGTTTTAACAAACCTTGATGCAGATTACTACCTTTTGTTATTCTGAAGAAATCCCAGGGTCTGCATCCCTTTAGACATGATTTACTATTAGGAGTATCTCAGCAAAAATGAAATTTTTGTTGCAGGGGATGCTGGAAATCTCACTTGTATCTTAGTGTAGACTCCTGGGAAAATCAGTGAGCCAATCGCACAAGCAGGAAATTTTGTTTCTGGGGGGCATTCTGTACACATTCTGTATACAGAACACCTCAAGGTTGCCATATTGCATTGCATTTTACAGAAAATTACAGAGCTACAGATTGAATAGGAAAGGTAATTTCTAATACCATTCAATTACAATATGACTCGAGCCGCAATTGTATGTACTGTATTATTTTTTTTTATTTGTTATTTTTTTCCCACGAAAGTGGATTTAAATATTATATTTATAACTAATGATTGCGATATTTTTACACAGAAATGTCATCAATAATAATAAAAAAATTATGATTTTTTTGTCGATGCATGCTATCTAACACATTTGTGGTTACATACTGTATATGCACAAACAAATCTGAAAGCTGACAACTTTGCTATGCCACTTAAGAACACACAATGTGATCAGGGAACAAAATATTAATTCAAAACCACATTTTCTTTAATTATAGATTGAAAAATATATTGAATGGATAATTATTTATTATGCCACAGTGTGTTTGCAGGCATTCAAATTAAGATACAGCTGTAGGGGTTCTGAATTAGCTTACTTGCACTTGGCCGCATCACAGTCAAAATTAATATGTGTGTATGTGTGCATATACAAGAGATTTGTATTATTGCACCTTTGGCAGGCATTTCTTTAATACATTTGGGGAAATGCTTGCTGTTGTCAAAGGTGAATGCTGGTGAATTTTTAGGAATGTAATTGTGCAGCTATCCTTCAACTGTGATGTGCACTACTGCTGTCAGTGAGGGGTGCAAACTCCTAAGCTGTTTGTATTAACTGCTAACCCGATTCTACCTGTTGTACGTTGGTTTCCTGTATAGGCTAGAAAAGTACTTGTTGCCGCAAGAAGGGTGGGTTGAGTTGCAGTATGCTTAGTCCTGTCTTGATCAACTTCCTCTGCTTTTATGAGGGAGTGAAGTGGTAGCATTTTGTGAGTGGGAGTGGGCCCTAGATCAATCCTCTTCTTACACATTTCAAATATGCTAAACAGAATTTGAGTGGACAGAGGGTGGACAGTATGGGGAAGTAGGCAGAATCTGGAGTAGACATTGAGGTTGGAAGAAATAGCAGATACAGTACAGTGAGTAGAAATGCAAATGGTACTTAGGGGACTGAAAGGTGGGAGAAAGTGCATGTAAGAGTTGCTTACTTATCTGTGTTGCCTTGCTTTTCACTATAAGGTGTAATTGACATCTCATTCAATAATTTGAGGAAATGTTCTTCCACTAAGGAGAAAGGAGGATATTGTTTTTTGGGCTGAGGTGGGTATTCTATGGAGAAAGCGGGGAGATACAGTAACTCCTTCTCCATGTGGTGAAAGAAATTTGGTTATCTCTTGTGAATGAAAAAAAATGTTTTTTCCCCTTCTTAGGATAACATGGGTCAATAAACATGTTTCCCCATGGATTTTTCCTCAAAACTTTAGTTTTGTAAAACATATTACAGCTACGTAGGAAGAATAGTTCTTGGGTATGAATGGTTGGTAAAATTGTTATTGAAGACGCAGGTTCTAATATATATATATTTTTTTAACTAGCTGAATGAAATATTTAATATCCAGGGCTTATGGTGGCAACTGTGAAACATAAGAGACCGATAAAGACACAAACTTATTAACACAGAAATTTTTCTAGGCCTAAAGACCAGAGTATCAGGGGCCTTGCCAACAAGACTGGGCACAAATATAAAAAAGCTACACTGAAACATAAAACCTAGGGGGTTAGCTTGGGTAGCTGGGCCTCAGAGGCTGACTCAAAGCACAGAACCTCAGAGGCTGAACAAGGGTTTCATTTATGATGGAGACTTCCTAGCAGTGGCATATCATCCACATGTGCAGTGTGTGTGCAAGACACACAGGCCCCCAAGGGAAGGGAGGACTACTGTGCCCTGACAGACTGACACACACTACACACATGGAGTATGTGGAAGTAACTCCTTAGCATTTTACTTGAACCTATCATTGCAGGAGATGAGCACAAAAGGCTGTAGCTACCAATGCATCCATGGAACTTTTTTCATTTTGCATTCATCTCTATATGTTAGGAATCAGCAGCTGGGACAACCAAATATATATAGCTACATAAAACTGGGACTGAACAATGTATATATCTTTAAACTGAGACTTTTTTTTTTACAGTGAAACAAAAGACAATCACACACCAGAAAACAGTAAAGATTAACAAACCCCAGTAACAAAATACATAATGAACCTAACAGAGACCTAACAACTAACTATATACAAAATATATACAACATGAGGGACACGGGTAATGGGGAATACCATAGATGCAAGGAAGGGGGAAATCAGGTCTGGGTACAGGAACAAGGAACAGGAGTAAGCAGCAGTGTACAGGCAGCAAGGCTAGCTCAAAAGCAGGATAAACAGGCTTAAGGATCTGGTAGCAATGATGGCAATCAAAATACTGACCTGCCGTGTGCTAGTGGGAGAAGCATTATATGTCCTGCTAGCAGTTGAAACCATTTGGAACTTATTACTGGGGCTGCTGTCCTCTAGGAGACACCTGCTGGTGGAACTGCAGCAATCAGCACAGAGCACCACAGTTCCACCAGCTGGCAAACTCGGTCCTAACATTGTATTTATAAACTATATACACTTTATAAGTCATCCCAGACTCTTTTTAACCAGAGCTTTAAAGCTTAAAGCCACACCCAACATTTAGCACAATGTAAACTACGCCAACTTTTTTGCCGCTATGTACAACGCATTTTCTTCTCCTCTGTGTCTGGGGCCCAACTTATGATCCTGCACACAGGCTCACTGATTTCATGAATTACACCTGGTTCCTCGGTCAAACCTAAGATCAGGAGTAGCAGTTGGTGTTAGTGTTTGGCTTAGATTAGTTGAGAAGCTTAAGCTGGCCATACATTATTCAATTTTCTTATTCAATTTCGGTTAGATTTACCTCCAACTATGTAATACAAGGGCCTGCCTGATTGTATTCAAATTGAACATTTTTAGGTTTGACCTCATATTTAATTGGTTTTGGTAAATTTAAAAGAACATTGTATAAGAAAATTGTAAAATGTATGACCAGCCTTAGTCTTAGAATAGTACATACTTAGCTATAATATCACACCAGTTTTCTTTACAGTCCTATTTATTAACATTTTTTAATTTTGGGATAAAGTATGTAAGTGATGAGGTTCTAGAGTCTTTAGGAATTAGTGTCTGATTCCTAAAGCTGACCATATACTCAAAGAGATTTCTTTTGTTCTGCCTACGGGAGAAGAGTCCGTTCACTCAGCAGAGTAAATGTTCGTAAACTAATGTTATCCTACAGGGAAAGTCAGACTTTTAGCCTCGGTTCACACTAGGGCGACCTGTGAGGCGACCTGGTCGCCTCACAGGTCGCCGCAGGTCGCCTCCCATAGGGAAGCTGCGGACCCGTTCTAATAGGAGCGACACAAGTCGCTCCGACCTAGAAAAAGGGTCCGGAGCTTCTTTGGGGCGACCAGGAGGCGACCGCCATAGACTTTAATGTTATGAAGTCCGTGGCGGCTGCTCCGAGGTCGCGGCGTGCTGCTCGCACCGCGATCTCGGAGGTCGCCCCGGGAAGTAGCGTCGCGGGAGTGTGAACCGGCGCTTAAAGTGATTGTAAAGTCTTGTTTTTTAAAAAATAACAAACATGTTATACTTACCTGGTCTGTGCAGTTGGTTTTGCACAGAGCAGCCCCGATCCTCCTCTTTTTGGGTCCCTCTTTGCTGCTCCTGGCCCCTCCTTTCAGTCGAGTACCCCCCACAGCAAGCAGCTTGCTATGGGGGCACCCTATTTAGTACATCATATTTAGTACACATAGGGGGTTGATTTACTAAAGGCAATTTTACTGTGCACTTTGGAAGAGCAGTTGCACTCTGCATTTGTTCCAGAGTTTAGTAAATGGGGTTACATTTTGTTGACTTCCATCATCCAATTATGTACAAGCAAATGATTTACAAAAAAAAAAAAAAAAACATTCTTGCATGTGATTGGGTATTTTTTTGCAAAGTGAAGCTTTAATTTACTAAGCTCTGGAACAACTGTACTTGCAGAGGGCGATTGGATTTGCAAAGTACACAGTCCATTTGCCTTCAGTAAATCAACCCCATAACTTCCACATGGTGTTCCTAGGTATTTATGCACCCTAGACTTTTTCATGTTTTCAATGAATACCCTTGACAGCTGAGCATGATGGCTTCATGTATGTATATCAACTAGTATGTATCAACAATGGTATTGCAGTAAGCTTGGGATCACCCCACTTGATGTGTTTCAAAGATGCTATATTCTCTGTTTTTTCAGGAATATTTCAGGATAAGATCTAAGTAATCAAAAACATTGGATTAAACAACACAGTAATCATGGTATTTAATTTCATACCAAACTATTACTATATTTCTTTCCTACATACATCAAAGTCATATTTTTATAAAATATTGTATTGGCTGTCTACCATGGAGCCCACCATACACCAGCAGCACTACATCTCTTCACTGGCAGGTGCAGGGGCATTTAAGGGGCTAGAAGCACAATCTTACAACATAGGCTGATTCTATAGCATACTAATATACAACAGTCATTGTTGGCTTCTATTTGTACATCCAACCACAGTAATAAGGTCATATTTGGGTAATTACTTTCCTATAAGGGCCAGCTTGCTTATAAGCTAAGCCTTCTTAGAATATTCAGGTTGTTTATAAGTTAGATTCCTACATGTGAATACATAGTTACATAGTTAGTCAGGTTTTAAAAAGACACAAGTCCATGTAGTTCAACTAATAGAAAACAAATTCGTAGAAATCCTCCATATTCACAATCCTGTCCAAGAAGTATTCAGGGCAAAGTCGACAAGCGCTATAACAATGGGTGGTATTGATACTCAACATAACATCTATCTATTTATATATCTCAAATATAGGGATGAGCCAATGGTTCGGTCCGAACTTAGGATCAGACTAAACTTTGGCTATTCAGGCAATCGGACAAATGCCCAAAATTCTGCCCGTTTTGCTCCCTGGTGTCGAGAAGTTATGTATAGAAGTGGTATCTCTACATAACAGCTTCCCACTGTCAATGGTCCTCAAGGAAGCAGTAGTTAATGGCACCTACTGTGTCCCTAGCTGCTGTCCTCATCAGAGTACATTGGATTACATGGCCACACCTTCCCTTACTTAGCTGATAGTAGGAGTACCGTTGGGATCAGTTGTTTGCGCGAGTCCTTCCTGTTTTTAAATTCGGCTGGCGGTGATGGGTTTATAATGAGGGACTTTTTGGGGGATTTTATTTTTTTTGATAACTGATTTGTGAAATATATTTGGGTGTCTTTTTTTCTAGGATAGAGTTTTTTTTGTGAATTAGAAGGTGTATATTGTACTCAGGATCCCTCCTGGCTAGCCGCTCCCAGTATGCTGAGGGCATGTGGCCTGGTATCAGAACCAAAATAAAGTGTAGTACAACCTCAAACTAAATACATGCAATCTACAATACAGAAACAAATTTTGTAGTTACAAAAAAATGTTCCGAATGAACATAATAGATAATAAAAGTCCAATGTCCCAATGTGACTTTAGACACCAGTCTTCCATACATCAACAACCCTATGCTCTTCACAACATGACAATACAATCTGCTCCCCTGCACAGTTTGATCTCTCACCCTAAAGTGAAGTTAGATAGCACATTTTCGCCCACTCTGGAAAGAAACTGATCACTTGTTCAATATCGCATGCAGTCCAAATGTGCACAACACATGTAATACAAGAAGGAAACCTATAGTGCTCACTGTATTTATTAATTATAAAAGCAATGGGTATAACAACATTTACAAGGATAAAAGCTCAAGAGTGTGTATATTAAAATAGGCATTCCCCTGTTTGAATGTACCAATCTCTCACCGCTCAGCAATCCCAAGATGACAACATGGTAACGACATCACCTTGTAGCTCCGAACAAAGGAACATAACACAGTTTTTTTAAATTGCCAACAAATTGCTAACAAAAGGCTTGCTTTAACCATTTTAATACAGGGCAGTTAGACCCCCTTCCTGCCCAGACCAATTTTCAGCTTTCAGCGCTCTCACACTTTGAATGACAATTGCTCAGTCATGCTACACTGTAACCAAACAAAAACAAAATTTTTATCATTTTTTTCACACAAATAGAGCTTTTTTTGGTGGTATTTGATCACAATTGGGTTTTTTATTTTTTGTGATATAAGCAAAAAAAAAGAGCAAAAATTTTGAAAAAAAAAACCACTTTCTTTTAGTTTTTATTAAAAATTTTTGCAAAAAATTAATTTTTCTTCATACATTTTGGCCACAATGTATGCTGCTAATTATCTCTAGTAAAAATAACCCATATTAGTGTATATTATTTAGTCTGTGTGAAAGTTATTAAGTCTAGAAGCTATGGTACCAATTCCTAAAAAATGATCACACCTGATGTACTAACGGCCTATCTCCTTTCTTGAGGCCCTAAAATGTCAGAACAGTACAAATACCCCCCAAATGACCCCTTTTTGGAAAGTAGACAGTCCAAGGTATTTAGTAAGAGGCATGGTGAGTTTTTTGAAGTTTTAATTTTTTCCCACAATTCTTGGGAAAATGAAAAAAAAATTGTTTTCTTTTTTTTCCCTACGAAGTTGTCAATTTATAAACTATTTCTAACACACATCAAAAATGACACCCCAAAATACATTCTGCCACTCCTCCTGAGTATGGCAATGCCACATGTGTGAGACTTTTACACAGCCTGGCCACATACAGAGGCACAACATCCAAGGAGCACCTTCAAGCGTTCTAGGAGCATAAATACACTTTCTGACTACATATCACACTTTTGAAGGCCCTGACTGGCCAGGACAATGGAATTGCCAGCAAAATGACCCAATTTTGGAAAGAAAACACTACAACGTATATTCTATGTGGCATTGTGAGTCTTTTGAACATGTCATTTTTTTCCACAAGTTTTTGGAAAATGTGGGAAAAAAATGAAAACCTATTTTTTTTTTACACAAAGTTATCAATTTATAGGATATGTCTAACACAAAGCATGTACATAGCAAAAAATGACACCCCAAAATACATTCTGCTACTACTCCTGAATATGGTGATACCACATGTGTGAGACTTTTACACTGCCTGGCCATAAACCGAGACCCAACATCCAAGTAGACACCTTCAGACGTTCTAGGAGCATGCATTTTACATCTAATTTCCTGACAACCTATTACATTTTTGAAGGCCCTTCATATTTCTAACACATAGCATGTACATACCAATTACACCCCAAAAAATATATAAGTAGCACCGCCAGGCATTCTAGGAGCATAAATTACACACATTTTTCTGACTACCTATCACACTTTTGAAGGCCCTGGAGCACCAAGACAATGGAATTGTCCACAAAATGACCCCATTTTGGAAAAAAAACACTCCAACATATATTCTATGAGGCATTGTGAGTCTTTTGAACATGTAATTTTTTCCCACAAGTTTTTGGAAAATGTGGGAAAAAAATGAAAACCTATTTTTTTTTTTACACAAAGTTGTCAATTTATAGGATATTTCTAACACATAGCATGTACATAGCAAAAATTACACCCCAAAATACATTCTGCCACTCTTCCTGAGTATGGCGATACCATATGTGTGAGACTTTTACACTGCCTGGCCATAAACCGAGACCCAACATCCAAGTAGACACCTTCAGACGTTCTAGGAGCATGCATTTTACATCTAATTTCCTGACAACCTATTACATTTTTGAAGGCCCTTCATATTTCTAACACATAGCATGTACATACCAATTACACCTTAAAATATATTCTGCTGAGCAAAGGGTAAACAAAAGATTACCTGTGGTTTTAGTAGTCCACAGAGGAGAGCATCCAGGTAGAAGGCAGGGATGTGGTCCGTGACATCAAAAGCAATCGAACAGGCAGCAGGCAGAAATACTGTCCATAATCATTACAGGCAGCAAGCAGGGATACTGTCCATAGTCATTACAGGCAGCAAGCAGGGATAGTGTCAACACAGCCAAGCATTGGTCCAGGTAGCAGGCAGAGCTGTGGTCTATAAAGTCCTAGGTCATTATATGCAGCGATATGTTCAACACAGCCAAAATATTGATCCAGGCAGCAGGAAGGAACCTCATGCTTAGGCCTCTGTCAGGAAAGAATGGGGACAGGGGTAGAGGCTTCTCCCACCCAAATCTCTTTGAAGCCTTTTGGACTCCAGACCCTGTTATGGGAACACAGAAAACCAAAAACGTTTTTTCTATACTCCGAACTCTCTTCTGAAGCCCCTCACATATGTGTGAGACCCCTGTCTACTGAAGTAGAAGGGCAAAAGATCAGTCCAAGTGGCAGGCAAAAAGCGTGGTTGATTAGCAGGCCGGGTCGGTACACTTGGAAGTCAGAAACTTGGTTTAAAACGGCAGGCAAAGGCATAATCGCTAAACAGGCTGAGGTCGGTGCATGTGGATGTCAGAAATGTGTTTTTTAAAACGGCAGGCAAAGGTATCATCGGTAAACAGGCTGAGGTCGGTGCACATGGATTTCAGAAACGTGGTTTTTAAAACAGCAGGCAAATGCATCGTCAGTAAACAGGCCAGGGTCTGGTAATGTAGAAACATGGTAGCAGGCAAATGATCTGGACAGGTATTTCAAAATGGGAAATGGCAGTCTTAAAATTAAGGGGATCTAAAATCTTATAGCTGTATGGTAGATTTTTAAGCAATCTCCAATGCATAGGCCAGGTTGGGAGGGACAATCGGGACAATGAAAACTAGTGTCTCTTCTAATTCCATTTCTGCTGCACACACGACATCTCTTTTGGCGCCTTCTTCCTGATTCTGTGGGGGGGAATGTTATAGGGAAAATGTAGCTTGTGAAGTCTACTCACACAATCAGAGCGAATGCTTGCTGGGGCCGGTCCTTGTTGGTATATTAGGGCAGTGATGATGTCTTCAATGTACTTGAGGTAGGTGAGGTGTTGGTTTCCTGGTGTTTTTTGATGGCAGACAAAGGAATTGTACATGGCCATATGAAAAAGGTAAAATGCGACTTTTTTGTACCAGTAACGGGACTTTCGGGTTGATAAGTAGGGTTGCAGCATCTGGTCATTTAAATCCACCCCCCCCCCCATGAACGAATTATATTCGTGGACGCATTCCGGCTTTGTAATGGGGCCACGTCTTCTGGGAATCTCCACCAAGGTGTCATTGTGGATGGTGGACAAGATGTAAACACCTTTCTTGTCCCTCCACTTCATTGCCAACACTTCCTCATTCCTCATAAATGCGGTTTCCCCCTGTTGTAGATTTTTTTGGACCAAAGTTTGTGGGAATTGCTTCCTATTTTTTCTGCTGGTACCACAGGCCAGGGTTTTTTCCAGGTACAGGTGACGAAAAAGGGGCAGGCTGGTGTAATAATTGTCTACATAAAGATGGTATCTTTTTTTGAACAGGGGGTATGCCAGGTCCCAGACAATTTTGCCACTGGTTCCAATGTATGTTGGGCATTCGGGGGGCTGGAGCTGGGAGTCTTTGCCTTCATAGACACGAAAGGCGTAGACATACCCAGTGGCTCTCTCACATAGTTTGTTCATTTTCACCCCATACCTGGCTCTCTTATTTGGGATGTATTGCTTGAAATGTAGCCGGCCAGTATAATGAATAAGGGATTCATCCACACAGATGATTTTGTCTGGGACATACACTTCCGCAAATTTTTGTAAAAAATAATTTATTAGTTTGCGCAATTTATATAGTTTGTGGTGGTTGGGATGATCTCGGGGAGGGCACTGTGAATTGTCATTGAAATGGAGGAAGCGCATGATCATGTCATACCGTGATCTGGACATGACAGCGGAAAAAAGAGGCATGTGGTGGATGGGGTGGCAGGACCAGTAGGCATGGACTTCATTCTTCTTAGAAAGCCCCATATTGAGTGTAAGTCCCAAAAATATTTTAAATTGGTCCACTGTAAGACGGCGCCAATTGAACATACGGGCATAGGAAGAATTGGGGTTGGAGGCAATAAATTTATCTGCGTAAAGGTTTGTTTGGTCCACCATGTACTGCAGCAAGTCTTGGGGAAAAAACAAATAAAAATAATCTAATAGGGAAAAATTGGAAGTGTTGGGCTGCACACCTGGCTGTGCAGTGAAAGGGGGGATTATAGTTGTTCCTGAGCTGGCAGGCAACCATACGGGGTTTGCCAGGGCATCGGGAAGGTGGGTTTGGGCCTGGCTTCTTCGGGTTGCACTCGTTATTCCAGTGCTGGTACTGGGCTCCTCTTCTTGGGGTCTAGCTGCGGCGGTGTTGGTGCTGCTAGTTGTAGGAAGGTGTTCTGGGCTTACTCTCCTTATTCTCCTTATCCTTTTAGGAGGAGGGACTGTTTCCTCATTGGATTCAAGGTCTGATCTGCTATCCTCCACTGGCTCGTATTCCGAACCAGTATCAGATGATGCGAGCTCCCCGGCGCTCTCATCACCTGAAACGGCTAGCACTTCATATGCCTCCTCCGCTGTGAAAAGCCTTTTAGACATACTGGCGGTACTGATTGGTACTGGCGGTACTGATGGGTCCTGGCGTTACTGATAGTACTGATGGGTACTGGCGATACTGATAGTACTGATGGGTACTGGCAGTACTGGCGGCACTGACGGTACTGGTGGGTACTGGTGGGTACTGTCGGTACTGGTGTGTACTGGCGGTACTGATGGGTACTGGCGGGCTGTTGGATGTGCCGAGAGATGATCCAGATGTGGTGACAGATCCAGATGTTCTGACAGATCCAGATGTGATAGATGGGCTGTGACACTAGGTGACAGGTCCTCTTTATTGGGGGGGGGGGGGGGTTGGCTGTGTAGTGCACTTTTTACTGTAAAAATGAAGATTTTTTACTCACAGGTGACTGATCTCTGCTGATCGGTGTGTGTGAGGAGAACAGCTCAGATCAGTAGTAACGGCTCTCCATTGTTATTGTTGTGACTGGCTGTGATTGGACACAGCCGATCACGTGGTAAACAGCCAATTTTATTGGCTGTTTACCCTGATCGGGTATGCGCTGTGTCCGAGGGACACACTACATGCCCGATTGCTGCGGTGCGAGCTCTCAGGAGCGTGCAGCAGCTTGTTATCCTGCCCGCCGTCATATGACGTCGGGTCAGGATAACTCAACCACATTCCCGCCGTCATTCTGTAATAGGGCGGGTGGGAAGTGGTTAAAAATAAAAACAGCACACATCCAAAAATCCCTTATAGCAGACTGCGATGTATTTTAAGATCCATGGGCAATTTTCTTTTTTAGAAGCCAGAAGCAGAATGTCATTTGCTGGCAATTTAGGTCACCCTGGTGTGACTTGTCATGCTTTTTGACAGTTTGCAATTGCATGACAAGTTGCACCCTATTGTCTGCGTTGGAAGCGGTCAAATTTTTAAAAGTAGTTCCTGCACTACTTTTTGCAAGTTCAGGTGCGACTTACATAGACATCTCTACATGCAGTCGCACAGATGTCTTCCAAGTTGCACCGGAAGTAACACTGAAATGCTACTTTGAAATTTTACTACTTCAAGTAAAATAGCACAATTTCAATTTCGTGACCGGTGTGACCGGGGTGTTAAAGTACGGTAATTTTTTGTAAATGTCAGTACTTTAAACCTGCTACCAGTCAAAAAGTTTTTTTTTTTTTTTAAATGTTGTTACTAGTACATGTTTTCCAGGACATTGCTCACCCCATGCTATTTTTTGACAGCCCTTTGCCATTTTAGCCCATAAAATGGGTGTTTTTCATTTGACATATTTGTCTCCCATTAATTTCAGCAGGGATTCGGGTTTGGCATCTGAACTTCTTTGAACTACTCAAACTGAAACTAGGACAGCTCATCTCATCCTTACTCACACCAAAAAATAATAAAATATATATAAATAAGGTTCAGTAACCTTTATATGTTACAAAATCATAAATACAGTAGGTAATATATATTTCTATCTACCTGCAGGTTACTGATTATGTATGAGCATGCAATTTATATACACAGTACTACAGTAAAGCCTTAAAGCTAAACATGTATGTCACCCCTAAGAAAGTAACAATCTGTGAAAGGATGGAGTGTAAAACCTGAATGTTAGGAAATAAGATTAACTCACTGATTTGGTTGACCTTTTGGAAAAATATGCTTCCTGGCTGCAAAATATCTTATTTCAAAAATTGTTAAAGAAGAACTATAGGCAATATTTATTTATTTTTTTTTCATTTTGGATGGTGCAAGAGAGAGTTATAACCCCTGTCAGTTTTTTTTTTTCCACCATCTTTGTCCCATTTCAGAGTATCCCTACACTGTCCCATAGCCAATTAGGAAGTGAGAGGAAATCCCTGCAAATTAAGGGAATTCCTTAGGGACCCCCCAGGTCACCAGAACTAGTGTCCCTATTTAAAGATTTCACCTCTATTACTTTTATGGAGACAAACCAAAATGTTGGATTTTCTTTTACTTTCACTAACAAATAGAGAAAGTGGATTTCCTTAATGCTAGCATAGACAGCAATAAAAACTGACAAGTGTTCTAATCCCTCTACACTCTATCCCAAAAAAAAGTTTTGCCTTTAGTTATACTTTAGGAAAGGAGGGAGAGTGATTGAAAATTGACTGTTTGCACCCTCTAATGGCTTATCTTTAAATATCTGTATTTTATACATTAAAAAAATATGTAATAGCAAGCATTTTGAAAAGTCACATTGAAAATCACAATAAACATTGCTTTAAAGTGCATTTAGACTTTTATTTGAGAAAACCCCAGTATATGTTTGTTATGTGTTCACATTTACACAGCATACCTACCCACAATTTATTTACTTTTTTTTTTACCTTTTAGATGTCTCTTTTGAGAAGGTGTTATGACTGACTGACTGCAAGAATTCCTCCAGAAGATTGCTGCAATCGGTCCCAATAGAAAGGCTGGGAACTGGCTGAATTAAGTTCATATGAACATACAATGGAGAAGCCTAGCTTCTAAATATTTAACCTTTTGTTAAGACAGACAGGGGTTTATTTACTAAAGCTAGAGAGTGTAAAATCAGGTTCACTTCTGCATAGAAACCAATCAGCTTCTAAACTCAACTTATTTAATTAAGCTTTGGCAATAAAACCATGAAGCTGATTGGTTTCTATGCAGAAGTGTGCTTGATTTTGCACTCCAGCTTTAGTAAATACAAAAGAAAGAAAACCCCAATTGGGACTTTATAGGCAGTGAATATACAGTGTCAAAGGTAAAAATATAAAATCAATATATTTTTATTAAATAAATAAAGTAAAAGTGCTAAACACAACAATGTAATTTAAGAACAATGAATAAATCTCCATACAGTATTCTATAAAGCTGATATCATCCACTTATGATGGGAATCAAACTGGATCTCATGAGTATAGGGACCCATATAGAGATGGGGTTCTCAGTACATTTCTCAACATGTTTTGGAATATGGAGAATTCCTTCTTCAAGGGGAGGTGGGATGAGCGCAATATACGTTAGTCTATAAACCTAATGACAAACATATAAGTATATGCAATCATTTAGTATAGAAGTAGTATCATTACAGGTACATTTACATGATTATCGAAAAGAAACCATAATATATACTCACACTATATGATCATATTCAGTAAATACATGATTGACCTAGAGAGAATGTGCCCCATTGTATTGCAGACTTCCAAGAAGGCAACCAAAGGTTTGGGTGCTAGTCCCTGGTGGAAATTAGGAAGGGATAGCCAACTAGGCGTGCTGAATGCTGCATGCTCAGGAGCTCACAAGGATCACGTGAGAGTGGAGGCCATTCTTAATGTGGTAGAGAGGTAAGAAAAATATATGCACACATAAGGGGGAGAAAGAGTAGCACATATGCATTGAGCCTGTGCTCTATATCACATATATCACAAATATTAAAATGGTGGAGAGTGGAGGTGCGCTATGAGCGTACCAATAGATACATTTTTCGGTCTAGGACTGGATATCATCAAGTAGAAAAAGGGGAAAAGGAAATTGAGTATAACTACTTACATAAGTTAGTGGCTAGACCGATCGGTGACTGATAGTGTGAGTATATATTATGTTTTCTTTTTGATAATCATGTGAATGTACCTGTAATGATACAATTCCATGCTAAATGATTACATATACTTATATGTTTGTCATTACGTTTATAGACTAAAGTATATTGTGCTCATCCCACCTCCCCTTGAAGAAGAAATTCTCCATATTCCGAAACATGTTGGGAAATTTAGTGAAAACCGCATCTCTATATGGGTCCCTACCTTCATGAGATCCAGTTTGGGTTCCCACCATAAGTGGATGATATCATCTTTATACGATACTGTATGGTGATTTATTCATTGTTGTAAATTGCATTGTGATTTATCACTTTTACTTTATGTATTTAATAAAAAAAAAAAATAAATTTTATATTTGTACTTCTGACACTGTATATTCACTGTCTATAAAGTCCCAATGGGGGATTTCTTTCTTTTACACAGTATATAGGGATGTGACAGAGGGTCTTTGACTCATACAACACTGAGCTTGACCCTCTTTCTTTGATCAGCTTTAGTAAATAAACCCCACAATGTTCAAATGTAGTTTACAACTGATGAGATGACATCTGCCAGCACAGTACAGACAGTGTAACAGACCGTTTCAGCAGACAAGGGGTTAAAATCCGTTTAGGCGATATGCCCCTTTCTGAGAGACAGGCACAGCTACTTGCAGGACATCAAACTCCCGAACTGGATACAAAATAGCACTCCAACCTGGAACCTCACGAATAGCTGCTAGCAGACGAACAGGAGAAGCATTCATCAGCTTACACTCCTAGCAATCAGTCTCCAGCAGCATACAGTGAATCCCCCCAAGAACGAGACAAAGCTCCGTGTGGAAGGTCAAGCAGTGGTATGTTTATTGAGGGCTACCTGCCCCTGTATTTATGCAGGTCTCCCACCTGGTGGACACTCCCCTAGGGGACCAAATGGAAGACTGTAACACAAACAGACATGTATCACATTACAGACTCCCAGAAGCAGAGCATCCCCCACTCTAGACAAAAGCACTCAGTTTAAATCAGTAGACATTCCTCAGGAGGGGGCTGCTGGAAACAACCCCCCCCTCTCTCTCTGCAGCTAGAACTAGTTTTCACAGCGAGACTCCATTACACACATGGGGACCCAAATACAGTATTCTGCTTTAAAATATATAAAGTTACTTTTTCTACACTAAACATAGACATGTTACATATCCCCAGATAGCTCAGGTCTGAGTGCACATTATTAGGTGAATGGCACTCAGACCCCACGAATACAGTTTAATTGCCAGGGAGTCAAAGTCTTTTAAAGTCTGGTCCATAGTCCAAAGGCAGCAGGCGGGCAACCAGGCTCCTCCAATGCAATGGGGCGAGATTGGTCTCTTCACATCTCTCCCCCTTTCCAAAAAGACTAACAGGGTACCTGACCTCCTGCCGGTCAGTGCCCTTGTTAGTCCAGCAGCCCACCCACAAAGCAGAAAAAACAGTACGGCCCACCCACAATAAATGGTTACTACACCTGGTTAGAGGAGAAACTTGTCCATGTCCAGGTGCCTCACCACGGCTGTGTAGGGGACTGGTAGGCTGCCTTGGTGGGTTGCTGAGTGGGCATAGACCAGCGGTACTCTGTCCTGGTGCCAGCACTACAACCGGAGTAGTCTGGTTGGAGCCTGGTGGCTGGAGACTGACTGTCTCCCCCTTGGATACACAGCTCTGTCGTGGGGGGGTAGGACCGACCATCCCTACCCCCTGTGTGGTAGGTGCAGAGACCACGGTCCCATCTGCAGCGGTGGGGGGCTTACAGTCTCCCCCTGTTACATTAAGCTGCCGCTGGGGAGAGGGGGTAACAAGCTCCTCTCCCGATAGAACACTCTGCCCATCATTGATCCGCCGCTGGGGAGAGGTGGTAACAATCTCTTCTCCCATACATACTTCCAGTCTTTGCGGAGGGAGACCGACTGTCTCTCCTCCCAACACAGAGTCCTGCTGCTGGGGAAAGGAGACTGGGCTCTCTATCCCCTGTAGGATACTCTGCCGCTGGGGAATGGAGACTGGGCTCCCAATTCCCTGCTGTATCTCCCGCTGGGGAATGGAGACTGGGCTCCCAATTCCCGGCACATCACACTGCCGCTGGGGAGGGAGGACACTGCTCTCCTCTCCCTGCACTTTACACTGCCGCTGGGGAATGGAGACTGGGCTCCCAATTCCCTGCAGGACCGGTGGAGAAACCTCGGCCCCATCTGCACTGGTGGGGGGCTTACAGTCTCCCCCTGGTACATTAAGCTGCTGCTGGGGAGAGGGGGTAACCATCTCCTCTCCCATACATACTTCCAGTCTTTGTGGAGGGAGACCGACTGTCTCTCCTCCCAACACCGAGTCCTGCTGCTGGGAGACAGGACCGACTGTCTCTGCCCCCTGTAACTCAGCCTGCTGCTGGAGAATGGAGACTGGGCTCCCAATTCCCAATAAATCAGGCTGCCGCTGGGTAATGTAGACTGGGTTCTCCTCTTCCCTTAACTGAACCTGCCGCTGGGGAATGGAGACTGGACTCCCAATTCCCTGCAGGACCGGTGGAGAGACCTCGGTCCCATCTCTACCGGCCACCTGGGGTTCTTCCTAGTAAAACTTTACCATCTCGTCCCCTCTGAATGGGTCTGGCTCTGGGTCTGTCCTGCTGCTCTCCTGCTGAGCCTTCTCATAGTATTGGAACAGCTGCTGGTAGCCCTGTTCTAGCTCCATCTCCCGGGTCATCAGGTGGACCAGGTCTTGCTCAATTTCGTGAGCGTCGTCCCAGTCATACCTGCTCTCCCTCCACTCCAAGAGATCACCGGTTCGGGCTTGTGTAGGGCTCCCAAATTTCAGCTCTGAAAAAGACTCCCATAACAAGCCAGGACCATCAAACTCCTCTCCCTCTGGCTTGTCATGCTCGGCTGTCCAGGGCAGGTACTGTGCAACACACCACCACAGCGCCTGGTAGGCATCCTCCAGCCACATCTCCTGCCATACCCGGAGCTCCAATTCTTTTACCCATTCCTCCCGGGGCTGCTCCCCCAGGAAGGGCATCCGCAGGGCTACTCGCTTCTGCAACCGCTGGTCTTCCTTGGGGAGTCTCTTACCCCGCTGCTACTCCACAATGCCCAGTGCCTGGTACCAGATGCCTTTACGGACTGCATCTCGGTCATCCATGGCACCCTCATCGAACTCCACTGCTGGTTCCATGCTGGTGCTGTCAGGGTCGCTGTACTGGGACATGCGTTGCCCTCAATTGTAAAATCCAGAGCAATGGTGTCTCCTGTAGCTGTCCTTCTGGCCGTAGGAACGATCTCGCCGCTTGCCACCAAATGTAACAGACCGTTTCAGCAGACAAGGGGTTAAAATCCGTTTAGGCGATATGCCCCTTTCTGAGAGACAGGCACAGCTACTTGCAGGACATCAAACTCCCGAACTGGATACAAAATAGCACTCCAACCTGGAACCTCACGAATAGCTGCTAGCAGACGAACAGGAGAAGCATTCATCAGCTTACACTCCTAGCAATCAGTCTCCAGCAGCATACAGTGAATCCCCCCAAGAACGAGACAAAGCTCCGTGTGGAAGGTCAAGCAGTGGTATGTTTATTGCGGGCTACCTGCCCCTGTATTTATGCAGGTCTCCCACCTGGTGGACACTCCCCTAGGGGACCAAATGGAAGACTGTAACACAAACAGACATGTATCACATTACAGACTCCCAGAAGCAGAGCATCCCCCACTCTAGACAAAAGCACTCAGTTTAAATCAGTAGACATTCCTCAGGAGGGGGCTGCTGGAAACAACCCCCCCTCTCTCTGCAGCTAGAACTAGTTTTCACAGCGAGACTCCATTACACACATGGGGACCCAAATACAGTATTCTGCTTTAAAATATATAAAGTTACTTTTTCTACACTAAACATAGACATGTTACATATCCCCAGATAGCTCAGGTCTGAGTGCACATTATTAGGTGAATGGCACTCAGACCCCACGAATACAGTTTAATTGCCAGGGAGTCAAAGTCTTTTAAAGTCTGGTCCATAGTCCAAAGGCAGCAGGCAGGCAACCAGGCTCCTCCAATGCAATGGGGCGAGATTGGTCTCGTCACAGACAGGGTTAATTATGTCAACTGCAGTCCCCAGCTCCCTCATAAACAAGATAATTAGTAGGATTTTACAGTGCTAGAGTTTGCAGAAAAGAGCATCTAAAAAAGGTAAGCTGCAATTTAATTTTTTTTATTTTTCTATTTTACTATGAGAATGGGTTTGCGTTACAAATATGTTTTCTCTTTATTTGGCTGAAATGGTGGAGATATATTTTAAAGCAGAAAATTACCTGTGGGATATTAACCTCCATGCCTGTTCAGCGCTACTGCGTTTAGTTATCTTGCTCATGCACAGACGTGCAGGGTTATTTCTGTGGAATGCGCATATATGTGCTGGTTCCTGCTCATGCTCATGCCTAAGAACACCCTGTGTGTGCACAGATAGGCTGCAGGTCCCTGCCCGATCTTAAATGATCTGCACATGTGCTGAGTTTCATAGCATGCTTGTAACCCGTATTGAATTGTGGAAATCCCAGGAGGAAGGGGGGGAGGGGCTATATTATTCTAACTTAGGCCAGAAAAAAAGCTGTGCTGCAATACAACACAAAAAGCAGAATACTTTTTGTTAATAAAGGTAACAGCACCCATTTTTTTAAGGAGGGGAAAGGAACGAGGAAAGCACTCTGAAGCTCTGTCTGTATGTGGGGACTCTGAATCATCATGTACAATCCAGGACAATTAATCTTGTATTTCACCCTAAATTGGGAGCTGAATTGTGACCAAAACCAGTCACAGCTTACACAGAAGGCTGTGGGGGACCGATTGCAATACAAGAGGGACTCTGCTAGAGTTGGGATTAAAGTAAGTATTTACAGCCTTTCTGCCCTAGACATAATCCTGCCCTAGACATAATGAGCATTTACCCATGCAGCTTAGGGTTGTTCACTGCAAGGGTTATTTTTTTTTGTTTTTCTAGATTTGGGCTTTAACCTTTTCCCTGCCAGGCCCTGTGTTCCACTTTTAAACGTAGTTGGCCAGGTAATTTTTGCAATTTTTCCTCTGCTTTTTTATTTTTCCCTTACAGCTTTCAGAGTTTGTTAAAGACCCACCAAACCATATTTTCTGAAAGCACATCACCAGTAGAATACAAATAGGATGCTACTGATTTTTAGGGCACAATGATATTTGGGCAAATGTTTATCAAAACAATATTTTTGCTAAAAATACACTAAAATCATTATTAGCAGATAAAAACACAACACATTTTACAAAATTCCTGCTAAATATAAAAGCTAACCTGTATTGAGTTAATAAAAAAACACTATTTGTAAATATTAGATTGCGCCTTTTTACAAAATGGTAAAAATCGAACTTACGCAAAAATGGAAATATCCAAATTTCTCAAAAAATCTAGAGGTTTTAATTGTTCCCTTACAGCTTTCAGAGTTTGTTTAAGACCCCCAAGCCATATATTTTCAAAAAGCACATGATCTGTAGAATAAAAAGAAGGTGTTACTGATTTTAACGCACTGCGGTATTTTGCGCAAAGGTTTATCAAAACTATGTATTTGCTAAAAATTCTCTAAACCCATTTATTAGCAGATAAAAACACAGCAAATTTCACAGATACGAAACAGAGAAGCCCAAACACCACATGTGAAGGGAGGCAAAACAGAAGCACTGCAGCAAGGAGCTGTGTAGAGATTTCTGCGTGGATGTCCCCTTGTGCAGACAAGATAATAAATTGAGTTTGGCGCAGAAAAGAGAAGGCAAATTTCCTCTACTGAGAAAACCAGGACCCTAATACCAAGGAGCCTGGTTTGCAAGATTCGGGCAGATATTTGGATCACCTAATCACTTTGACGGCCAGTGGAGGAGACCCAGGATTATAGATCCAAGGCCTGATACCCCTGCAGGGGTACATAGCTCTGGTGAGTGCGGTCCAAGGGGTGCGGGGAGCACTGAATGGTCACCAAATACCTGAGCACCTCCAAATATTCATCATTAGAGCACCTGCACTCAAGTCACCTTTGCCCCTTAATTTAGGAAAAGTTTTTTTACCATTGTGGGACTATCCTCCTTTTTAGGCTTTTTAGTTATTACGGACTTATTTATATTTGGACTATTGCTGCCATAATATTTACATATTTATGCCATACCTGATGCTTTGTACTGTATAATTATAAGGTTGTAGATATTCACAGCTTATTTAAGTGGATCCAACTGTTTTTATATATTCTCATTTTTTTATATATTCATATTTTTTTACATTTCATACACTTTATTTATCTCTTCTTATCAATTTATATATACCAATTAACACCTATTTTGTATACATTTTTTCTTCACGGTTTCAGCACAAATATTTATTCTTCACAGAGTTGGATCCCCTTTACTATTGCACATATCTATTTGTGACACGCACATGATGCACTTGACACTTTATTAATTTATTATTTATAGTGGTGATTGATAACGTATATACATTTAGCATCCTTGTTGAACATACGGAACCATCAGCACATTTTGGCAGCGCCATACACCTTCCTTTTTTTCCTTAAATATAAAAGCTTAACTTTTTTATTGTATTGAGTTAATAAATAACAAATATTTGTAATTTTTAAATGACGCCTTTTTGGAAAATGGTGTGAATTGAACGTATGCAAAAAGGTAAAGAACCAAATTTCTCTAAAAATCTGAAGGTTTTCATTGTTCCCTTACAGCTTTCAGAGTTTGTTAAAGACCCCCCCCCCCCCCAAGACTTCCGGTTCCGTTGTCGTATGAGCTAGCTGCTCGCCTTGCAGCTCCAGCATCCAGACCCTAAAATCTTCCTATAAAAGCAACCTGGATCACCTTCGACAAAGCCCATGACTCCCTCCGAGGGACAGCGCCGGGCATCCAAGCCGATGGACCACTTTCTAGAAAAAAGTCACTCACGATCGCAGCCGAGGCTCCCTCTACCCGACACCACACCCACAGCCCGGACTTTCGTTCCACCCGAAGCTCCAGAAATGAAGGTGAGTGCGGCCTCTGAGTCCCTCTCCACACAGCATGGGAATCTAAACACTGACTGCATTGCCCAGACAGTGGCTGCGCTACTGTCTCCTACTATAGCAGCCTCGGTGAAGAAAACGGTGCACGTGGGCATGCAGTTAATCAAAAAAGAGCTCACTGAACACACCATCAGGCTAAATGAAATTGAAAGTCGCCTCTCTAATGTAGAAGATGAGTTATACCAGGCACAGTCCACTGAACAAAAACAAGAGAAAGCCAACCAGTATATAATACAGAAGTTGGAAGACTTAGAAAATCGATCAAGACGCAGCAACCTGTGATTTGTGGGAGTGCCAGAGTCTTTGCCCAGTTCTGCTATCACAGAATTCTGCTCTGTATGGAATCCTGAGGCCCTAGGACTGCCAGGTCCCTACATTGTGGAGCGAGCACATCCCGTGCAGATAAATAATTATGCAGATAAATCCACCTCCTGCAAAAATACAGACAGACCAGAGCACTTCAAATTGACGGCGTAAATATCCTGATATTCGCTGATTACCTTATCAAAGTATCAAAGAAAACAAAGGCATTTCAGCACGTCTGCTCAAATCTTCACCAACAACAAGTAAAGTTTACCTTGGCGTACCCAGCCACTCTTTACTTCAAGGCACCTAATGGAAACCAGCTCTCCTTTCAAGACCCTTCAGAAGCGGAAGCCTTCCTATGCTCGCTACATCCAGCCTCACAACCAAACTCCACATCCAAGACCTCACCAACGCCTCCTCCTCTTGACCAAAGATGCCCACACAAAGATTCCCCAAAATACCTCAAATTCTCTAACACCAACAACCGCTCTGGCCATTGTTAATCGCAGGGCCCGGGAGACTCTTCTTTACCTTACATGGGTAAACGTATAACTAACGCTTTATTTGCCATGGCAACACACACAGATGTTCATGATATCTTGTGCTATTGACCTTATTCTCTTCTTTTGTTGGATTGTGATTTAAAGGAGCTAATCTCCTCTTGTTGTCCTTGCTTCGCTCTTTTCCTCACAGGCTCTGCTCACTTCAGCTGTTCCCCTAATATAACAGTCGACTCCAGCCTGCTTAAACTGCCAACATCATAGCAAACGGGCTACCTATGATCCTAGGCTTAGGGAGCTGATCTACACAGCGAGTCCATGCGTAAAAAAGCAAAGTCTTCTGACTGTTTTTGTATTCACTTCTGTTATCCTCATTTTTTTTTTGCATGTATGTTGTTACACACCGTGTTCACTTTCATTCCACTACACCACCCCTTTCCCATCTCATTAATCCGTCATTGACCTACCCCAGACCACCTCAATTCTGCCTATCATAGTAATGTACACCTAAGATATACCAATCCTTATGGCCCACTTAAAATCTGCCTACTTCTTTTCTCTAAAAATACCTCTGTGAAAATAACCTCATAGAATGTAGAGGGACTTAGGTCCCCCATTAAAAGAATGAAGATACTCTGCCATCTCAAGAGATTAAAGACAGATATTGCCCTTATATAGGAATCCCAATTAACCTCATCCGATTACATCCGCATGAAAAAGTTGTGGGTGGGTACCGTGCTGGGATCTGATGCTATGGACTGCAAAGCAGGCATTCTCATTCTGATCCACAAATACCTCCCCTGTGAAATCGTCTCCACCGACTCTGATACTGACATTTCCTCTCTGCCCATATCTGCCTCCACAATAGAAACCTCATAATTTCAAACATTTACGCTCCCAATAATCCTGACAAGCATTTTTTCGGAGACCTATCTGTCAAACTACACAAATCCCCCCACATACCTCATATTGTTGGACGAAACTTCAACTCCGCACTAGACCCACTCCTTAGTTTTAAAACTAAGGACAAACAACGCATAGAACCAGCTCAGACCTACTTTGCCTCTTCCATGGACTCCCTTCATCTCACTGATGTTTAGAGACTCTTCCATCCAACAGACAGGGAATATAATTTTTATTCCAATCCACATAACATGTTCACCAGAATCGACTAACTTTTCTGCACAGACAACATCATTCCAAGAATAGCTGGAACAGACATTCACGAAATATCCATCTCAGACCATGCCCCCCTCTTGGTTGTATTGGATCACTCAGACTCCCTTTCCAATGCACGTCTATGGCGCTTCCTGACCTATCTACATAACAACTCTGATTTCCAGAAATATATGGATTTGGCCTGGAAAGAATACTCCTCAGCTAACTCCAATAGCGTTGATAACCCCAACTTGTTTTGGAAGGCTAGAAAAGCCTTCATTAGAGGCCCCACCCTAACAAACTATAAACATGCCAGCACCCCTTTTGGTCTAGCTCAATGCGCTCTCTCGACTGAAGACTCACCTGATAACAGAAAAGAATGTCAGGCAGCCAAAAAAGCCTTCGATACATGGGCCAACACACTCAAACTAACCAAACATGCCCATATGGCTGCCACTCTACACAAATTTGGCAACAAAGCAGGGAAGTTATTAGCAAATTTATGTAAAGGCCCAACTCGCCCTACCCCCATTACCTCCTTGGGGGACACTTCGGGCAGTCTAAAAACCACTCCTCGGGAAGTAAACGATATTATGCTTCAATACTATACCTCTCTCTACGCTCTTGATCCCATTGATAAACATGCAGCACGGTCATTCTTAGACAAATCCCAAATATCACCCCAGAGCAGCTCGAAGCCCTGAATCCCCCTATCTCGATGTCTGAAGTTTCCGACACCATCCGCCACTTGACCCCCAACAAAACATTTGGTCCTGATGGATTCACAGGGGAATTCTATAAAACTTTACAAACTATAATCAAACCAATTCTCTTCCTATACCACCAGTCTATACCACCATATGGTCGGGAGGCCATTACCCACCCACAGGGAACCAAGCCATCGTAAAACTCCTAAAAAAAAAAAAAGACAAAAACCCAAGTGAACCAGGTTCCTATAGGCACATTTCCCTCTTGAATTTAGATGTCAAGATCTTATCTAAAATAGTTGCAGCCAAACTGGCAAATATCATCCCCTCCCTCTTACACCCGGCCCAATCTGGCTTCGTAAAAACTAGATCTGCCACCCAGAATATTCGTAAAGTACTGATGGTTCTCGACTATGCCAAATCCAACCCAGATAAAGACCTGTCTATTATCACCCTGGACGCGGAAAAGGCTTTTGATAACGTCAGTTTTGATTGGGTGTCACTGGTTTTAATTGAAATGGGCTTCAATGGACCCTTCAAACATCTAATTGAATTCATGTATGCCTCCCCGACAGCCAGACTGATGGTGGCAGGCCTGCTCACAGAAGAATTTTTTCTCCATAAAGGCACACGACAGGGCACCTCCTCTCACCTCTATTATTTAACTTAGCTTTGGAACCCCTTTCTAGGTATATCGTGAATGAAGCCCCCTACATGGCATCACTATAGGGGATTATGAGTTCTAATATTCACAGCAAATCCGATATCTGATATGAAAGTCATAATAGATATTTTTGACAAATTTAAAATATGTTCTGGCGTGCGCATCAATTATAGTAAAAGCAAAATCTTCCCTCTAGGCTCACTCCCGAACCCCAACTGGCCATAGAACTCACCTTTCAATGTGGCCAAATCCCATATCACCTATCTGGGTATAAAGATAGGTAAAACATCCTCCTCTATATACACCCTTAACTATCCACCTCTATTAAAGAAAATAACCAGAGAGCTGGAGAATTGGATGGATCTGCTGCTTTCGCTAATGGAGAGATGCCACCTTGTAAAAATGGTCAGCCTTGCCCATATTTTATACCCGCTGCAAACTATCCCACTATTGATAAAACATAAAGATATCCAGTCACTGAACAAAACAATCACAAATTGTATCTGGCAGGGGAAAAGACCACGCATAGCATTGAAAAAGATTTATCTCCCCAGGAGCGAAGGTGGGACTAGCCTCCCCAACTTATAGCTTATCATGTTTGCTTAGAATAGGTCTGGACTGGCTGTCACAAGCTTCTCGTTACTCCAACTACTATTTTGAATCATAGATGGTACGTCCCTATTCCTTAGCGGCACTCCTACATTGCAAATGGAAAGGGATTCATCCAGACCTACAGCATTACCTCCTCTTAGGAGACACAGTGATAGCATGGAGAGAGGCAAGAAAAGGTTTGAAGTTCCCTCCCTTCATATCTCGACACCTGCCAATCCAAGGCAACCCCAGCTTCCCTGCAGGGATGGAACATCAAGCCTTATCCTTATGGCATCAAAAGGGTCTCTCCAAATTCTCAGATTCATGCGACCTGGAATCTGGCTTACCCCACACTTTTCACCACATAGCAAGGAAGTTTACCATACCTAACTCCCACACCTTCTTCTTTGGCCAGTGCATCAGTTTCATCCACTCCTCCTGTAGAGAAATCGGTAAAAGATTTAGAGAATCAATAATGAACTGCCTACTCCAAGCAGGGACCTACACCATATGGGATATTCACAAACCACTTATTTCTAAGACCACCCTGGCCATCATCAATACCTCAACAGCGAATTGGGGTAAAGACTTCCAGAACATGATGGAAATGATAGACAAAAAACGTCTTGGCTACAAGAAAACTGCAGCTCACCCCCAACAAATCTTAGAGAGAAACTCAATTGAAAATTATGCCTCTTGCACATATACCATTTCTATTAGAGAAGAGCAACCCCCTCATTTAGCTAACTGCCCTATGTGTCAACAACTCAAACCCACCTTAATCCACCGATTTTGGACATGCAAATTCATATCAGGATACTGGGACCAGATTCTATCTTTTATCTATGGGATTACTTTGCTGAAAAAATTCCCCAAAGATCCCCTTTTGTTAATTTTCGGGCATTGGGACAAACAACTATTGACATGGTCACATGGGGCAACCTCCTTCCACCAGGAATGGATGCTAACCTATCTACTAATAGCCAGGAGGGCTATACTAAAAAATTGGTCCTCCACAGCACCCCCGACTATCAAACAAACAAAACAGGAGCTCCTGCGGTTACTATACAAAGTTCAGCTTAACACAGACTTTAATCACAATTCTTCGAAAGGTCGCTTCCTGCTCAAATGGCGAGTCTTTATGAACACAGTTCTCTCACGAGAGGAGGTAAACTCCTTCAACAGCACTTTCTCATACTACAGAGGCCTTGAAAAATTCCAGGACAAGAAGGACATAACTTGAGGACTCTCATGCTCAGCCCTCCCAAAAAAGGTCTGGGCTTTTGAAACACGATCGTTAGGCCACCATTTGCACTGAACATACCGAACCTCTTGACTCCCATACCGATCAAGGCAATTCTAATAGGATTCATAGGTGTACATTCAAACCCCTGCCCCCCCCCCTTTCCTCCCCACCATATGATCTTAAAGATCTATTCAATTATCTCCTTGGAACTTTCACCCCCTAAGACCCCCCAAAATTATATATTTTCTGAAAGCATAGGACCAGTAGAATAAAAGGAAGGTGCTACTGATTTTTAAGAAACCACAATTTTTGCGCAAATGTTTACCAAATCAATATTTTTGCCAAAAATACACTAAAATAGTTTATAGCAGATACAAACACAGCACATTTTACAAAATTCCTGCTAAATTCCTACTAAATATAAAAACTTAACCTCTATTGAGTTAATAAATAACAAATATTTGTAAATTTTTAATTGCACCTTTTTGCAAAATGGTGAACACTGAACATACACAAATGTGTAAATAAAAAAACTTCTCTAAAAATCTGGAGGTTTTCATTTTTCACTTTCAGCTTTCAGAGTTTTTAAAAGACCGCCCAAACTATATATTTTCTGAAAGCAAAAGGCAAGTAGAATAAATGGAAGGTGCTACAGATTTTAAGGCCCTGTGATATGTGTGCAAATGTTTGCCAAAACAATATTTTCTCTAAAAATGCACTAAAATCAATATTAGCTTATACAAACACAGCAAATTTTACAAAATTCCTGCTAAGTAATATAAAAGCTAAACCTGTATTGAGTTAATAAATAACAAATATTTGTACATTTTGAATTGCACCTTTTTGAGAAATAGTGAAAATCGGATGTATGCAATCATTTCCCCAAAAATCTGGAGGTATTCCTTTCTCACTTACAGTTTCAGAGTTTATAAAAGACCCCCCAAACCATATATTTTCTAAAGCACATGGCCAGTAGAATAAAAAGAAGGTGCTACTGATTTTTAAGGCACCGCGGTATATGCGTTAATGTTTATCAAACCAATATTTTTGCTAAAAATATTTTTCAAGCAGGTCCAATTGGACGACCCATTGTTTTCTATGGAGAGGCTGATGTAAATAGACATGTGTTGGTTTAAACCTGCCTGCATCCGATCTGATCCGGTCTACTAAAAACAGACTGATGGGGATCCCATTCCCCATCCATTTAGCAGATCAGATTGGATGGAAATGGACAAGTGGCCCATTTCCATCCGACTGCCCCATAGAGAACAGCGGGCTGTGACTGTGTCCGCTCTGCATCAGCGAAGCGGATGTGGACCTTTCATCTGCCTGCTCAGAGGGGATCAGCAGAGAGATCCCTCGCTGAGCAGGTGGATCTGCTTGACAGAATCCACTCCGTGTTTTTTTTTTTTTTTTAATTTTTACAATTGTATTTTTTTTTGGGGGAGGGGGGTTCTTTGGTGAGATATCAGAGGTCTAAACAGACACCCATATCTCTTTTTTTGAGACAGAGAAAGGGATTTAGAAAAGTCCCTTTCTCTGCAGCACTTTAAATGACTGAATATGGAGTCTGTATAATAGAGACTCCTTATCCATTCATAAACTGTCAGTCTGACACATATTAAACTCTCGGTTTACTATGTGATCAGCTAAGCTGTCAGCAGACACAGGAGTCATCAGTAGCGATGTCTGCCTCGGTCCACTGCACTACAGGGAGGGGGCTGGTAAACACATGTTTACCAAGCCCCCCCAAGCCCCAGCTTCACCAAGCCCCCCCCCTCAGCATGACAGCTGGCTGAACCCAGTGCCGGACATAGTTCCAGTCAGTAGGTTGCAGGTAGCCGGAGGCAAAGGGAGGGATGCCACTGGGGAGATGGATAGATGGGGGGTGCAGGGGCGGTATGGGGGGATTGCCCTGCCAGGGGGTCATTCTGTGATTCCCCCCCCCCAAGCCCCAGCAGCACCTGTACCTGGCAGGAGTGGCAGAGGGGGGATTCCGACTTCTAAAGGTAGATGCAGGGGATGCGTGGGGGGGGGGACTGGGAGTGGTTCGGGTGTGGAGGGTGAGGGGGATTGAGTGCTGGGGGGAGAAGGGGAATGAAGAGGATAGGAAAGGAGAGTAGGGGGAGCAGTTTTAGGTGACAGGAAGGGGCGGGAGGTAGAGAGGCTGGGGACAGGGAAGCGGCGGCATGGGTGGGGGGGAGGGTTGCAGTCATATTTTAGAGCAATAACTCTGATTAGCGGATTGTAATCCACTGATCAGAGTTACAGAATTGTTCAGCAGTCTGTTAAAAAACTCTGTTATAAGTTCATGGTCATTGAAGTGACCATGAGCTTACAGCAGGGGAGAAATGAGGTCCATACGGCGTATAGACCTGGCCAGCTGAATGCAGTACTGTAGGCGTATGGACCTGGCAGTGAAAGGGTCAATGTTAAAAAGTGCAAAATGATTTAAAATATGTACTCACTGAAAATACAGCAAACATTTACAAAAACAAAATGTTTATTGCTAAATATAAGCACATGAAATACTTTTTTTACAAAACATATTTCAAATGTTATAATTGATTAATTGTGATTTTATTTGATATACAACTGCTATTAAAGTAGAAATAAAGGCAAAACTTTTTTTAATTTTTTTTTTTATAGAGTGGATAGGGAGATAGAATAGAACACATTTTGGGTTTTTATTGCTCTCTGTTAGAGTTGAGCAAACACCTGGATGTCCGGGTTCGGTGGGTCCGTGACCCGGACTTAACCCGAACTTGACCCCGAACCCCATTGAAGTCAATGGTGACCCGAACTTTTGAGCACTAAAATGGCTCTAAAAAAACATGGAAAGGGCTAGAGGGCTGCAAATGGCAGCAAAATCTTGTTAAGAGCATGGCAAGTGCTCTGCAAACAAATGTGGATAGGGAAATAACTTAAAATAACATAAAAAACATAAAAATAAAAAATAATCATCTTGATCTAGGAGGACGAGGCCCATATGGAGTAGAAGGTTGAGGTGGCGGTGGATGTGGCGGTGTAGGTGGAAGCGGCGATGGAGGAGGACGAGGTAGCCAACACTGTTTTTTTTGTTTTTTTTTATTTCTTTTTAAATTAGGGTACACCCCAAAAGAGAGAGAAAGATCAAAAATACAACAATGGCTGGGTATACATGTCTATTCTGCACAAGGAATGGACAAGACCTGTGGGATCCATGCCTGGTTAATTTTAATGAACGTGAGCTTGTGCACATTGGCTATGAACAGGCGGCTGCGCTTGTCTGTGATAACACCCCCGTTAAGGTAATACACTGGCTGCAGGGCAGGCCAGCACCTCCAAGGCGTAAAGGGCAAGCTCAGGCCATGTGCCCAATTTGGAGACCCAGAAGTTGAAGGGGGCAGACCCGTCATTCAGTACGTGTATAGTACGTAAGGAACGGTAAGGAACTGTATATGGTGTATGGTAAGGAACAGTGATGGCGGCGGCGGGGGGCTTTTTTCCCCCTTCTGGGTTGAGTCTGGCCTTGGAAAAGGTATGTGTCCCTGGTTGTGGGCCGGGCTCTCCCAAAGCTGTCTAAGCTCTGAGGCCTTCTGGTAGGGACGGGGCTGCATTGGTCTTGCCAGGGACCAGGATTCTGAAAAGCCTGTGGTGTATGTGCCCCTGGAGTGGAGTCCAGGGGTGCCATAATTCACGGTGGATGGCAACATTATGAGAATGGCACCAAGGACACTGCACTTCCTACAAACGTTTTGCACACCTGCCTCTAGGGCCGGGCCTTTTGGTCAGGAGTCGTCAGGACCAGAGGAATTTTTTATTCCTGGCCGAAGGGCCTGGCATAGTATTGCAACGTGTCACTAACCTTGCACTTCTCCACTATCCATTTCCCCACTTTTATGTGTTGTGTGTCTTACGTTTTGTGTTTTTTATTGTGGCAGTACACTTTATCTTGCACAGCGTGATTAGTAGGGTGTAGGTCCTTGGGCCTGTCCCTGAAAGTCTTGGGAGGGGGTGGATATAGCCTTCTGGCTTGGTCCGCCCTCTCTCATGGGGGTCTCTCTTTGGGAGAGCCCCACCTAATACTTGGGGTGGTCTGTTTCAACAGACCTCCTAAAGAATGGGGCTGCCTGGTTTCGGCCAGGTTAGCCAGTGTAAGTACCCCAGTCCCTGTCAGGAGCCTTGCGCCCCGGGGGATCAGGGTCAGAGACCATGTGTACACCCTGTGCATTTTTTGTGTTTCACTTTTTTGGTGTGCACTTTTTTATGCACCCACCGGGTGATAGTCTGAGTGTTTTCACACACAACGGGCTTAAAAAAAAAAAAAAAAAACAGCTGGTGGTCCTGGTTGTTGTGGTGTGCCGACAAAGCTTTTTCACATTTCATACATGCTAACCCTGCCTTCTGAGGTGCTGGCGGTGCCCTGGCTGTGTTGGCGACCTCCTCCTCCTCTGCCTTTGCCTTGTGCTTCCACTGTGCCCCCGCTGTCAGGTGGGAATGCCACCAGCATCGCTTCTCTACCTTTTGGCTAAGGTCAAGTGTAGTATCTGTTGTTATCAGTTATCTGGGTGCCACCCTGCTGTGAACATGGTTCTTCCTCCTCCATCGCCTCCTCCTCATCCTCTACCTCCTCATCCTCCAAAACTGTGCCCTTGCTGGACAATTGTGTACCTGGTGTTTGTGGGTGCAGGAACCCACCCTCTGAGCCACTTGTGTATGACTGCCCTGAAAGCCTTGGAAATGATCACTGCTCCGGATATGGAGACGGTAGAGGATGAGGATGAGTAAGCGGAGTAGGAGGAGTTAGCAACAGGAGGCAAATTGAAGCGCCCTGCAATCCTCAGTGGTGAAAGGAGATGCACCAAACAAATTTAAAGGGTGTATCTCACAGTAACATAATCAGCAAATGCTGCAAAATTATTAATTTTCCCCTAAATGGGTGTTTATTGAATAGCAGAATAGAACAACAGTATCTAAAAGGGTGTATCTCACACGTACAGATACAGACTAAGCAGCAATTTAATATCTTTCTTTCCCCTAAATGGGTGTTTATTGAATAGCAGAATAGAACAACAGTATCCAAAGGGTGTATCTCACACGTACAGATACAGACTAGGCCGCAATTTAATTTTTTTTTCCCTAAATGGGTGTTTATTGAATGGCAGAATAGAACAACAGTATCCAAAGGGTGTATCTCACACGTACAGATTCAGACAAAGCCGCAATTTCATATTTTTTTCCTAAATGGGTGTTTATTTAATAGCGGCATAGAACAACAGTATCCAAAGGGTGTATCTCACAGTAACATATGCAGACTAGGCCGCAATTTAGTTTTTTTCCCCTAAATGGGTGTTTATTGAATAGCGGAATAGAACAACAGTATCCAAAGGGTGTATCTCACACATACAGATACAGACTAAGCCGCAATTTAATATCTTTCTTTCCCCTAAATGGGTATGTATTGAATAGGGGAATAGAACAACAGTATCCAACGGGTGTATCTCACAGTAAAATATGCAGATTAGTAAGCAATTTAATTTTTTTCCCTAAATGGGTGTTTATTGAATAGCGGAATAGAAAAACAGTATCCAAAGGGTGTATCTCACAGTAACGTATGAATGAAAATTTTTTATTTTTCCCTTTTAATTGGTGATTTTTGAAGAGCAGATTAGAACACAGCACTGTCTAAAGGCTTTATCTCACAGTAACATATAAAGCAAAAAATGAAAAAAAAATTTCCCTTTAAATTGGTGATTTTTGAATAGCAGATTAGAACAGCAATGTCTACACGCTGTATGTCACAGTAAAATATGAAGGAAAAAATGTTTTTTTTTTAAATCCAGATTAAGCAGACACATATACACTGAACTTGCATTAAATGGCCGCTACACGCCACACGCCGCCCACCGCCCACCTAACAGGTTGGATACTGTTGTTGTTCTATTATGCTATTCAATAAAAACCCATTTGAATGAAAAACTGAAAAATAATGATTTTTCCCTAAAAACTGAAAAAATATTATTTTTCCCTTAAATTGGTGCTTTTTGAATAGCAGATTAGAAAAGCAGTGTCTAAACGCTGTTTGTCACAGTAAAGTATGAATGAAAAACTGAAAAATAATTTCCCCCTTAAATTGGTGCTTTTTGAATAGCAGATTAAAACAACAGTGTCTAAACGCTGTATGTCACAGTGAAATATGAAGGAAAAAAATATATTTTTTTTTTAAAACCAGAATAAGCAGACACATATGCACTGAGCTTGCATTAAATGGCCGCTGCGCGCCGCACGCCGCCCACCTAACAGACTGATAAAAGTTTTTTTTTTCTCCCTCCTCCTCACTGGGCTCAGGTCAGGGCAAAAAGATTGTGCACTGCACCCCCACACAACAAAATCGATGTAGATTGCTGTCTGATTAAAGAAGATTCTTCTGTCCTGTGTCCTATTCTTTCCATGAAATCTCCAGCCTGCCCCTACAATAACTTCCTATCTCTCCCTCAAATCAGCAGCATCAGGAACCTCTCCCTACAGTAGTTAGAGCAGAGTGACATGCGGCGCTACTTGACTCCAGCTTATATAGAGGCTGGGTCACATGCTGCACTGGCCAATCACAGCCATGCCATTAGTAGGCATGGCTGTGATGGCTTCTAAGGGCACACTAGGTAAACGCTTGTTGATTGGCTGCCCTGCAGCTGTTGAAACCATACCATTAAAACCGCGCCAAAACATGAAATAAATTACCGAACAACGGACTGTATCCCGAATATACAGTAAAATGTTCGGGTCCGTGTCCCGAACACCCAAAAGTCCGGTACGATCCCGAACAATACAGTCCGTGTTCGCTCAACCCTACTCTCTGTGTCTCCGCTAGGGAGAATCACCCTCTGTATTTGTCCTATTTACTGTTATCACCGAGAGTGAAAGTATAAAAGCAATCCCAGCAAAAAAAAAAAAAAAAATGTAGGGGGTATGACCCTCTCCTACTCTATCCAAAGTTTTGCCTTTAGTTCTACTTTAATAAACTCCTATTTACATTTTTTTATTTTTTTAAAAATCTTCTGCTAGAAAGTTTTCAGGTGGGCTAATCTTCCATTAAAAGAATCTTCCCATAACTTTTTCATCAAGGAATACGTGAATAAACAAGCATCATTTTTCCAATACAGTTTACTATCCGCTTGAACTTACGTTAGTAAATGAGGCCCTTAAAGTGGTATTAACCCCCCCCCAAAAAAAAAAAATGTATTATATTACAGCTTACCAGTCATTAGATGTTGTGCCTGCATCAGTTTTCTTTTTTTTAGCTTTATTACCCTCTGTTTTCACCTGGTGATTTTACTAGTAACAAACCTTGTGTTCTAGTGAGACAACTCTGGAGGAATGAGAACATGTGGCACAGCAGACAGCACCATTGACAGTCTTGACGGAAGGTAGCGTTAAATGCATTAGCAGATTTCGATACACTAACAAATTGAAGCCAAACTCCAGCTCACACATTATCATCAGTTACAGCAAATTGTTTTTTTTCCTTTTGGGATTAAGGTTTTTCATTAATAAACTAAAGCTGATCATTTTACCTTCCAGTGTTAAGTGATTTGTCATATCCATGTAAACTGATACATTTTACTGGAGAGCTTGTGAAAAACAACAGACTTACTGGCTCAATCACCAGATGAAAATAGAAGTAAGAAAGCCTTAAAATGAAACTATTACAGCCATCACATCTAAGTTTTGGAAAACTGCAATATAATACATGTTTGTTTTTTTTTTAACAATATTTTATTGAAACTTGTCAAAAACAGTACAGAAATAAAGTAGTGCAATATACAATGCAACAGATCAAGAATAATAGTGGAGATCTAGCACCCGAAATCATAACCAGGTGAGGAACAAGTCTCAAACATTTCTTTTCCAAAACAAGTTATTACAAACAGTTTAGAAGTGCCCGTCCCCACTGGGTCAGGCGTGTATCAAACGATTGAGGATAGGGGGGGGGGGGTAGAAAAAAGGTAGGAGAGGTAGGGAGGGTAGGGGGAGGGAGTAGAAGTGCTTGAATGAACCTGGAATATGGAAAAAGAAAAATAGGTTGAAGCAATATATGGAGTCATGTAGCTGTGTATAACTAGGGAAAATATACAGGCAATAAGGTAACATCAGAGTAGTATTTGGTTCCCAGTCAGAGGTACCAACCAATCAATTCTATCGGAATGTATGAGGGCTAGGTAGTGAGCAGCGATTGGAGTAGCTGAGGATGCAGATCCCCCGTGGCAAGGGGCGTTGGATTGAGGCCAAGGTCTGGTCTGAGTCCATCCCACTTTTTCAGGAGTCTGGAGGAGTGTCGGTGAGAGCTCATAGAAGTGTCCAATTGTTCCAGTTTCCAGAGTGCAAGAAGATCTGCTCTAATTTCAGCGAGAGTGGGTGAAGAGGCGTCAATCCAGTGTTTTAGTATGGCCCTGCGAGCAATCATGTAACAGGTGGAGAGCCAGGGTTTAAAGTGTAGCAGGGAGGCTTGCGGTGGGAAGGTATAGCAATGAGTTGAGTGTCCAAGTGGCCAAAGAGCAATGCATAAATATCTTTGGGGAGAGTACAGTTCACCAGGCGGGAGGCAAAGAGAAGCAGTTTATCCCAAAAGGTAGATATAAAGGGGAATTCCCAAAATTTGTGAAGCAGAGTAGGGTGGAGAGACTTACACAACGTACAGTAATGGTGTCGGTGATCCGGTGAGGCACGGAGATGGGGGAGATAGGCTCTGTGTAAGATTTTAAATTGTTGTTCCCTCCAAAATTCATTCCGGATATGACGACACGTGTATAGATAGCCTTGTAATGCACATTGTTGAGCAAGAGGTGAGTTCAGTGCCTTGTTCCAAGGCAAAGCAATTTGCGAAGCAACTGAGTGGAGACTGTCCGCATTGAGTGGATGATACAGGTGTGAGATTTTGTGTTTCCATGAAAAAATCCAGGTGTCCAGTAGAGATGCCTTGAACCTTAATTATTTGGAGGGGCAAAGAGAGTTTGTAAAACTGAGACATTGCTATACAAACAAGTGATGCTGGGGGAGGACTCCATAAAGATTAGAGAGGTCCGTAAGAGAGAGGGGGGCTCCAGAGATGGGGTCATATAATTGGGAGAGTTTAGTCAGACCCCGTGATGACCAGGTAGAGCAGAAGCATTGGTGATGGGCTTGGTGAAACAAGGGGTGTCCTTGGATGGGCAGGAACTGAGAAACATTCATAGGGACGTGTAGCTGTTTACGAACTGCCCTCCATGCCGCAATAGTATCTTTAAGTAACAAGTTGGATCTAAGATGAGGTGGCAAATCCCTATGAGCACAGTGCAACAGTGAGGTCAGATCGTAAGGAGCTACCATATTTTGTTCCAACTCATAGTGTGTGTATTTAGATTCTTGTCGTATCCAGTCCAGGCATCCCCGTAGCAGGCTGGCCAGGTTGTATAGCCTAATGTTTGGAAGCCCTATCCCTCCCTCCCGTTTTGTGAGAAATAATTTTTTGAGCGCTATCCTAGATCGGCGTCCGTTCCACAGAAAGGAGGTAAGGGCCTTTTGAAGCCTTTGAACATCCTTGTGTTGTAGAAGGAGTGGGATGGTTTGTAGAGACTATAACAGTTTAGGGAAACCTGACATTTGAAAGAGGTGGCATCTTCCAAAGAAGGATATGGGAAGGGATTTCCAGTTGGAAAGGTCGGCAACCAGCCTATCGATAGTGGGAGACAAGTTAAGTCGGTAAATGGATGATGGGTGAGAACCTATTTTGATTCCAAGATAAGTGATATGGGTCTTGGCCAATTTAAGTGGAGACGAGGAGGCCCAATGGGGGGTCCTAGTCGTGTGCAGAGGTAGAATTTCGCTCTTTGAAAAGTTTATGCGTAGACCAGAGCATTGGCGAAAGGATTCAAATATGGATTGAATAATAGGGAGGTCGTGTGGGGGGTCCGAGGTCAAAACAAGGACATCGTCCGCAAAGAGTGCGGAGCGGAGCTCCATGTCTCCCACCCGAATCCCCCGCAACTGAGAGTGGAAGGTGAGAATCCTGGAGAGGGGTTCTAGTGCCAGGTTAAAGAGTAGAGGGGATAGGGGGCAGCCTTGTCTGATTCCTTTGAATAAGCGGAAGGGCTGGGAGGAGAGTCCTGCGGCCACAATCTGGACAGACGGGGAGGCATACATTGCTTGAATCAGGTGAAGGAATGGACTGGTAAAACCGAATTTTCTCAGGACCAACTCCAGCTATCGGAAACTGACATTATCAAAGGCCTTTTCGGCATCTAGGGTGATAATGGCAGATTCCAGACTAGGGTTAGCTCTTGCCGTTTCCAGAGCAACCAGAACCTTCCGAATATTCGAAGTGGCCGAACGTCCTTGTGTAAAGCCTGACTGGGCTGGGTGGATAATGGTAGGGAGGAAGGAGGCCAGACGATTTGCTACCACTTTTGAGAGTAATTTGGAATCCAGGTTGAGAAGGGAGATGGGGCGGAATGAGCCGGGGTCCAGAGGGTCTTTCCCTTTTTTTGGGATTAGCTTAATGTGGGCCTGGAAGCCCGTGGGAAGATAGGGGTGCCCCTGCCAAATATGGTTAAAGACAGCGCAAAGGGTGGGAGCTATGGAGGGGGCCAGAAGTTTGTAAAAGTCGGAGGTGTAGCCATCCGGACCGGGAATTTCCCAGGGGGCAAAGCGTTAATGGAGGCCAGAACCTCATCTATTGTGAAAGGGGCGTTTAGAGACTCCAGGTGTTCATCGGAGACCTTGGGTAGTTGAGCTTTAGTAAGAAATTCAGAGGCCGCAGCCTCGTCTATAGGATCAGGACTATAAAGTATGCTGTAGAATTGCTCCAGAACCTTGACTATTGCATCTGGGGAGTCTACTACCAAACCCTGAGGGTCTCTGAGAGCGGGAATATGTGTCTGAGTGTGCTGAGGTTTGCAGAGGGAGGCTAGAAGTTTTCCCGGCTTGTTCCCATACCGGTGAAACTGCCAGTTGCGGAATGAGGAGTGGAGGCTCTCCTGTGCCTTGGCCCACTGTTCAAATCGAAGTTTAGCTACTTTCCAGTTTTCCCTGTTGAGAGGAGTATTAGACCGGTTAAGTTCAGTCTGCGCCTGCCGCAGACTCGAACTGGCCGTCTGATAGGCTGCGTTTATCCTCTTCTTGTAGGCCGTGGCATAGGAGAGGACCCGTCCCATCAAAACGGCTTCACCAGTCTCCCAAAGGAGGGTCAGGGAACAATCCGGTGTAGAGTTATGGGTCAGGAAATCCTGCCACGTGTCGTGTAAAATGGTACGGATATCCTTATCTTTAGCAAGATAAGAAGGGAACCTCCACGTCTTCTTACCAGGGGCAGAAGGTGTGAAGGAAACTGTGACTGATGCCGGGGCATGATCCGATATCATTATATCATGAATGTGGGAATGAGATGTATAGGGTAGCATGGGGTCGTTTGTGAACACATAGTGTCAAAGTGTTGTGGGGGTGCGAGAAAAATGAAAATTCCCTGTCTATCGGATGGGACAATCTCCACGTATCCGTGAGGGAAAGGCTAGTGGCAAAAGAGGACAGAGGGGTGGGATGGGGGGTTGCAAAGGTACGGGAAGGAGCAGATCTTCCTGCCCTATCCTCGTGAGGGTCCATACATTGATTGAAGTCCCCCACCATCAGCAGTGGAAGGTGGAGGTAGGGTGCGAGAATCGGTGTGAGGGACTGAAAAAAGGATTTAGGGGGGGAGTTGGGAGCATATATTCCCACCAAAGTCCATGTCTGTTGGAGTGTTTGTAAGTGGAGAACAGCGACATGGCCGTGTTCGTCATAGTGGGAGGAGATGAGGACGCTAGGATTGCGTTTGTGGATCAGTATAATAACTCCGCCCTTACCTTTGACCGCAGGGGAACCAAAGACTTGACCCACCCATAGTTTTTTCATGCGATGAAAATCTTCTTCACGCAAGTGTGATTCCTGCAGGACCGCCACGTCCGCCTTCAGGCGTCTGAGATGCCGAAGAACGGCCATGCATTTATGAGGGGATCTGAGGCCCTTCACATTCCATGTCACTACCGTCATATGAGGGACCGGGACTGGATACGACTAGACGGAAGATAAAAACACCTAAAAAGAAACATGGTTAAAGCAACATGACTCCACACTTCATATTCCATGAGGCAGAAGAAAAGAGGAGGGGAGAGGAGACAGGAGGGTTGGCTAGGTAGGAGGTTCAGGAGGGCCCTATTTGAACCCTAACATAGCTGTCCCGAGGGACGCAAGACAGGAAGCCCGTGCTTCGCTTTTTTCCACATGTAGCAGAAATCATCGTGAGGAACAGTGTTACCGGATTTTTTGCTTAGTGCCCTGGACAGGGATTGGACCGTGATCCGTGACCCACAGGAGAACAGTGGAGTTGGGCTAGTGAGTGTAAACGGCTAGGAAGCAGCTTCCGGTGAGACTGTGCTCTAGTGATAAGAAAGGTCATTCTCAAACGTCACTCTAGGAGAGCACCTGAGAATAGCCTAACCCCATTAACCAAGAAAAAATAGTGAAAACAACATAAGCATACAATTAAGATACGCAAACTTAATTATCAAACTTAGTAGAGTGGCGAAAAACAACCGCAGCTGGAGGAGAGAGCGGTGAATTAACACTCAGACTGGCTGTGCCAGAACATGAGAAGAAGATTCTCAGTATATATATATGTGATCGGGTGCAAGATCTGGACCTGTGCTCTGAGAGCCTTTGTTTCTTGGCTGATCCCCTCCGTGGACTCCTTTGTGCCCGGGTTCCTGGGGAACGTTGGGGATGATGACCGGAGGAGGATTCCAGGGTGATATGCAAAGCGGATTGGAGGTAATGGGTGGCTTCCTCCGGATAAGTGAAAGATTTGACTTCCCCAGTGGAATCCGTTATACGAAGTGTCGCAGGATAGGTTAAAGCAAACTTTATGGATTTGGCATACAATGCTTGGCAAATCGGCTGAAACGCTTTCCTGAGTTTAGAGACCTCTTGGGAATAGTCAGCAAAGATGAGCAGCTTGTGACCATCAATTTGCAGGCCCTTGGAGTTGCGGAATGACTTCAAAATTTGAAGTCGTTTAGGTACCTGACTATGATGGGACGTGGGGATCTCCTTTCATTAGAGGGAGGGGCCGATCCCGTGTGCCCTTTCCACTGTACAAGGAGAAATGATCCCCAGGGCTGCAGGAATGCGAGACATGCATATGTCTGTGAGGGAGTCCATTTGAAAGGATTCAGGCAGACCAATCACTCTCAGGTTGTTCCTTCTGGAGCGATTTTCCAAATCGTCCAGCTTCTCAAGGATATATCGCTGGGTTTGTCTAGCCTGCTGATCTAGTGAGAAGGAGCCTTGTACCTTCTCCTCAATGTCAGAAAGTCTGTGTTCCAGCTCTGTCAATCTATGGGAGTGTTCCCCTAGCTCCCGCCGGAGCTGAGCCATCCCCGTGGATATGGCCTTGTCCACCGCCGCTGTGATGGTCGGGGAGAGTAGCGCTGCCACAGCCTGGGCAAGCGATGCGACCTGGGCCTCGGGGATCGGAGATGAAGCCGAGATTTGTGGGGAGGAAGGAGCCGGCTGGGCCGCGTCCGCCATGTCTATGGCGCCTGAGGCCTGGTCTGGAGCGGGAGGCCTGTTCGGCGGAGCGGCCGAGGGGGGCCGTGTAAAACGAATTTGTCCATGCCTACCGGGTCCGCAAGGATGTCGGGTGGTGTCCCGGGGGTCGGATGGCTCAGATGGGCAAAGGATGCAGGTGAGTGAGATGCGATGTCCAGAGCCGCCGTTCCGCGCTGCCTGCTACATGGGCGCCGGAACCGGAAGTTATACATGTTTGTTTAGCACCTTCTAGAGTGCTAGGTTGTTAGTATAGCTGTTAGTGTAGGAAAATTTAGGTTTGGCTCAGGACCAAGCCTCAGCTGGAGACAATGAGTCAGGGTTTAGTGACTTAGGGCTGGATGACTCATTCTAGCAGCTTCTTTGGTGCTTCCCCCTGTTCTATATCCATATACCCATTGCACACATTGCTGGAATAAGCTCTTGGAGTATTGGGTGCTGTAGCGACTGTCAGCTGGATACTGGAACCTATACGATATGTAGATATTCACCTATGGCGATTATCTACATATGCCCCAGTTCTTTGGGACATTGGAGAATGTTCTAGACATAGTGGGTGGAGGGTAGGAGGAGCTGCTTGGAATTTTTATGAGGGCTTCAACCAATCTCTAGTAAAGGGCTGGCAGGGTCACAAATAGGCATGAGTTATGCTACGGAGGGGTAGTTGGGTGGAAGATGTTGATGGAGTGCTGAGCAGACTGTCAGTGACCATTGAGGGTGCCCCCTAGTCTAGGGGGGGTGACCTCAGGGCTGGGGCTTGAGTGCTGGAAGGATCCTAACAAAACACACAGAGGAAGCCCTTCCTGGAGACATAGGAGCAAGGAAAGAGGACAGCAGGAGCGGTCAGCAAGTCTGGGAGATCTCCTTAGAGTCAGCCGAGTGGGCTGGCGAGTATCAGTCTGGAGGACTGTGGGAATAAGTTAGCCTGGAGGGCTAGTGAAAGGGGCAGCTGCAGCGAGGTGGGTTGGCAGTGCTTGAAGAAGTGGTGCTGGGATCAGTAGCAACAGAAGTGATGCAAGCTGAACACTGACATCCTGCTACACAACTAAGGGGCCTCAGGTTTCTGCCTCTAATGGGTCATTGCTTTAATCTGACTGAGTGACTGTCTGATATTCACAGTGTTCCAGCTGGGTTCTGCAAGCAAGTGTTGGAGGAAGAAGTGGAGCTGTACCTAGAGCTCTATATAGGGACTGTATATAGGAAGAGTTGTCCCTGAAGTTTGTTGCTGAAGTCAGATGGGCATCCCATAACCTCCCATTCCTATCCAAAGTATTAGCCTCAATAAAAAAAAAAAAAAGTCACAGACTCTTTTCTGGCTCAAGTGTGTCTGTGGAGATTCAGTGGGCCTTGCTGTAAAGGGTGGGGAATTCCAGTTTACTTGCACTACATTTGCTTTTGGCTTTAATAGTGCTTTAGGGAGATACTACTTAAAGTGAATCTGTATCCTCAAGTACAGTGACATCCAATACCTTGACTTCCTTCACCTCTTTCTTGATAATTTAATATAAAAGATGGCCATAGTGACTAACAGAGTCAAGATACATAGAGAGGGGCTATCACCAACTTTTCAAATAATGTTAATATTTGCACACTACAGAAAATCAGATTTCAGACTCCTGGATTATTCTCAAAAGTAACCAACTGTATGTGCAGGTCCCTCCAGAGGGCTGCATGACATTCTGATACTAGTTTACATTGGTACATGTGAAGACAAGTAGAGGCATATGTACATAGAAGTAAATACAGTACACAGAACATGGAAATAGTTTTAGCAATATATAAACTGCTAAATACCTTTTCTCATCAGCAGATCTTTGTGACTTCTATCAGTGTCTAGTTAAAGCTCGTAGGAGGAGTTTTCATTCCGCTTTGACTGTCCTATAAGGCTGCAGGACCCCTGATCCTCTATCTGGACAGTGCTGATTGGCCCTGTGCTGATCACATGCACTGTCCCAAGGAAAAAAAAAACTCTCTAGCAATACACACTAAACTGAGCATGTGCAGCTTGTTCCCAAGACTCTGTTCTATCAAGAGATGGCTTGGAGACAGTGGAAGAAGGGGAGAAACAGAGAAGATAGGATCAAACAGCCTTTTACACAATGCATAGGATTAACCCCTTAGGTTCTATAGTGAGTATACCAAGCATGCTTTACTGCATATACAGACTGATTTTACCGTTGTGGGTTAAGTGCCAGTTCACACTGGAATCACACTTATTTGAATGGCTGAAAGTGCACTGGATCGCACCAAAAATAGTGCATGCACTACTTATAATGTACTGTAACTGGATTGCTTGGTACTGTGGTACAGTGTGATCAAGTGCAACCAAACACACTATATTTGTGATCTGCATTTGGGGTGTCATTAGAAATACATTGACATCTACAGCAGACATCCAGTCCATTTTAAACACAGTGTGTGAAACACGCATGAAACGCGGGTTTCTTGAACCACATTCTGGTACGAACGGGCCCGGGTCAATTTAGGGGTGTATATTTTGACTTTATATAAATATATAAATCAGCCTATTTATGTTGCAAAAAAAAACATGGGATATATGTGCTAAAATATATACCTCAAACTTAAATTGTTCCACTTAAAAATGCACTGTGTCCATGTAATAAAGCGCACAATATTTAATTTATAATCTTATCCATATTATACCTTTTTTCTAAAGCAAAACAATTACATAATTGGGTGGCTTCTTGTGGTTACCACAAATAGAATTATGTATATAGGATTGTAAAAAAAAAAAAACTTGTTATTAGTTGAACTAGATGGACTTTATGTCTTTTTTCAGCCAGACTAACTACGTAACATAAGTGCTCAATAAAATTCATAATGCTACATTCTGTCTCTAAGCGTGTTCTTAAAGTGTTAAAGCCTGTAGGAGGAGTTTTCATTCTCCCCTGATCCTCTGGCTGGACATTTCTGGACAGCACTGATTGGCCCTGTGCTGATACCATGCACTCTGCCAAGAAAAAAAAAAATTCTCTAGTAATACACACCAAAATGAGCACGTGAAGCCCGTCCCCTGGCTCTGTAAATATTAGGTTATCTTTTGTAGACAGTGAAAGAAGGGGAGGATCAGAAAAGACAGGATCAAACAGCCTTTTGACACAATGCAAAGGATTACCCCTTAGATTCCACAGTGTAACAAGCATGCTTTACTGTATATACAGACTGATTTTACTGTTGTAGGTGTAGTAACACTATAGGTATATGCTTGAACGTTTTCTAAACTTCACAACTATGAATTTGTTGCTAACCCCCTTAGCGGTAACCCCGAGCGTGACTCTGGGTGGATTTTTCATGCTAGGATCGGTATCCCTGAGTCACGCTCGGGGTAGATGTGCAGAGCGTGCCGCGGTGTTCCTTACCTTCTCCTGGCGATCCAGCGATGATCTCCCATTGCTGTGATCGCCGCCGAGATCCCCACCGCTCGTCCGTCGCTCTGATGACTTCCTGGTTCCGTTCCCTGCAGCAGCAATGGTGCATGGGAGCGGAACTGGGAGGGAAATTCAAAAGTTGCACCAACACAAACACATACCGTATTTATCGGCGTATAACACGCGCCGGCGTATAACACGCACCCCAATATTTGGAGAGAAAAAATTTCAGGAAAAAAAGCTTAAATTTAAAATAAACAGCTTTGAACTCAGAACATTTTTTTTTTTTTTAAATCAAAGGATATCTCACCAGTGCCCATGAATGCAGCCTCATCTGCAGTCCAACAATGCATCCTCATCAGCAGTGTCCATGTATGCAGCCCACCAGCAGTGTCCATACATGCAGCCCACCAGCAGTGTCCATACATGCAGCCCACCAGCAGTGTCCATACATGCAGCCCACCATCAGTGTCCATACATGCAGCCCACCAGCTTTGTCCATACATGCAGCCCACCAGCTGTGTCCATACATGCAGCCCACCAGCTGTGTCCATACATGCAGCCCACCAGCAGTGTCCATACATGCAGCCCACCAGCAGTGTCCATACATGCAGCCCACCAGCAGTGTCCATACATGCAGCCCACCAGCAGTGCCCATAATGCAGCCCACCAGCAGTGCCCATAATGCAGCCCACCAGCAGTGTCCATAATGCAGCCCACCAGCAGTGCCCATAATGCAGCCCATCAGCAGTGTCCATACATGCAGCCCACCAGCAGTGTCCATAATGCAGCCCACCAGCAGTGCCCATAATGCAGCCCACCAGCAGTGTCCATACATGCAGCCCACCAGCAGTGTCAATGCAGCCTCGCAAGCGCAATGTCCAAACATGCAGCCTCGCAAGCGCCATTTGAACTGACCATATTTGAAAAGACCGGGAAGGAGCGCCGAGAGCAGAAGGGGCGGGCCGGGCCGAGGAGAAGGAAGGACTAGCTGTCTGTCATAAGAGCAGAAGGGGACGGGCCGTGGCGAGGAGAAGGGAGAACGAGCGAGCGCAGTCATCGGAAGTCCCGCCTCCTCTGCCGAGACGTGTGACGTCTGTCATAGGCGGGACTTCCGATGACTGCGCTCGCTCGTTCTCCCTTCTCCTCAGCACGGCCCGCCCCCTTCTGCTCTTATGACAGACAGCTAGTCCTTCCTTCTCCTCGGCCCGGCCCGCCCCTTCTGCTCTCGGCAATGCTTCCTGGCCGTTTTTTTTTTAAATATCGGCGTATAACACGCACTGCTGCTTTTTCCTCCATTTTTAGGAGGAAAAAGTGCGTGTTATACGCCGATAAATACGGTATATATAATACATTTATATTATATATATATATATATATATATATATATATATATATATTTATTTATATATAATATATATATATATAATATAAATTTTTTATATATAATTTCAGATTACATTGTATCACCTCCTTTTTATATATATATATATTATATAATAAAATTATATTATTGATTAGATTATAATTCATGCGTTTGTGTTTCAAATTTATCACATCTGGGATGTCTACTAGAGTTTGGTTTTGGTCAGGTCTAAGTCAGTAATTGCTAAGAATTGTAGGCCTATAATACATAACGCCAAATTTCCATGCAAAAAATTGTACCGCTTTTGGTACATAATTTCTGACATAATCATACTGCCAGGGAAGTTAAGGCAAAACCCTAGAAAAGCATGTACAGTTAAAATATACATATTAAATGTTTTTACCTGCCAAAGGATCTGCACTTTTCTGCAGCTAGTGTTCGTATCCAAGCACTTCTTCCAGACAGTACAGCCAGGTCCTGAAGTCAATCTTTCCTTCCTGCAGACTGTACTGAAGTATGCCAATATAGCCTGTGATTGGAAATCAGCAACACAGGTCATCATCATGGTCATCATCACTCACAGTAGAGCCTGAAACACCTAAAACTGGATTATTATTATTATTATTATTATTATTTTTTTTTTTCACAAAAAGGTGCTTTATTCAAGTAATCAAAACATTTAAACAGAAAAAAGAACAAGCGAGTAACATTGAAGTACATAGCTTGATATGAAGAATGTCAGCTTATTGTGCACAGAGGATAAGGGAGCAACATGTCTATAAAGATTTAAATGTTAAAACACACCCTACACACTGAGGCGCAGCAAGAATAACTTATACACCTTGCATTAGATAAGTCAAAGACAAGAATTCAAGCAATAAGAAGGTGTGAATGTTGAGGGAGCCGTTGTTCAATACTGTGAGCATCAATTGCCTAAAGGCATCATGTATTTGAGACTTGCCTCTCCATGCAGGACCAGATTGTCCCGCATAGGAAGGAAGCAGATAGTATGCGAATACTAAGTGAAAATAAAGAAAAAGAGAGGAAAGGTAAAGGACATAAAAGAGCAGAAGAGAGAAAAAATGGGAAGGGGCGGGAGGGGTAAAGGGGGGGGGGGGTATGTGTGGACTGGCGATTGGTCAGATAGGAGTTCTACTTATATATCAGGTAATCGTTCCCCTATGAAAGGAGTAGGAGTCTTACGGTCAAAGTTGGGAGTGGGAATCAATTATCTATTTCGTTTCAGGTTATGGTATTCTTGGCTTGTCGAAAAGAAGGACTAGTTGGACCACATCTTATGAAATTTATCACTCCTCTCGGATCTCATGGCTGCAGTCTTCTCCATTTTTTCTTTATGTGGTTTAATTAATATATTTCCTACAATTATTCACCAAATGTAAATGTTACCATATATATTATTATTATTTTTTATTTAAACCATGTGCTGAAAATGTAATAAACAATTTTTGTTTATTTGATAACTGATTACAAAGTATAACCTCCCTGATATCAACCATTGAGCAAGGCCCTATGTGCACGTACATGCAGAAATATACACAAGCAAGCAAACAAGCATCATGTTGCAAGCAAAGAAATGCGAACCCTCTCCCTTACTGTCAGAGCCAAGTTAAGGTTAATAGGAAGCATGAGCCCCTCCATCTGAAATTATTGGCAGACGATTAACAGCTTTTTTTTGCCTAACTGAAAATAGGTTTGGTGGGCACCTTCAGGGTTTTGATAAAAACTAGAAAAGAGTGAATTAGTGAAATTAATAATGGTAAAATATTTTCTAAACATTATAGTTAAAGGTAATTCATTTGCACTTCTACCGCTACAGAGAAAAGGTTAATTCAAAAAAATCTAATACACAATTTACCTTTCCTATATTCATTCATCTCAGTAGGCTTGGTAGAACTATGGGTATAAAGGCCTTTCCTCACTTTTGCAGTAAAATGGGTTCCACACAGAAATCAAAATTGTTCCTTTGTGGCTAGTTAAAATTCATGGTTATACCAAAACCTATCAGCACACCCTCCCTAGCCATTTTAACCTAGTCTAACCCAGGCACCCCACCCAGTTGTTTACAGACCTCTGCCTGGCAGTGGCAGGCTATTCAGGTATTTGCCCTCCTCTGGCCCAGAATCTTCTGTAACGCAGGCTATGCCATACACTTGGATGTGGCACTAGAAATGCTAGGAATAAGGCTCTAAAGGACTTTTCTAGACAGGCTTCTTAGCTGCTTGGGCAATAATTTAAGGATTAATTAGGTAGATCTTAAAAAAAAAACACAGTGGTGTCAACCAGGAAGAGGAACTTGCAAGGTGATAACAAGAACACTAAGTGTTTTGTATCAGAAAATATAGGTGCAACTTAAAAGAAATAGGCACAATTAGGGGGCTAAATTATAAGATAGAATGGATACCTTTAAATTCAGGATACCCCCGTAAATAGTGCACACTGTACCTGTAGATAGCATTTTATTCATAAAATGCTAAACACAATCTGGGAACCGATGATATCCTTCAAAATGTTCTCAGCAAAACAATGCACTTAGGAGTAAAAGACTATGAGAAAGCAAAGTAAAAAGTTCAGCACACAGCTGTGTTTTATAAAAGCAAAAGTTTTTTTTTTCTTGTAAAAAAAGGAATTCTGTTGTATGGCTCTATAAATTGGACTCCAAATGACCATGACTTGGTTCATGTGGCTTAAAATGGTTATATAAGCAAGATATTGTTTTACCTTACTGCATTCCCTGCATTAGGTTAAAACCTTTCCAAATATGAGTCCTGAGTCCTATCTCGATCCAGTGCTGTGCCCATCTGCAGCAGTGCTTGTCTTTGTTCCTCTCTCCACAGGACACAGAGGCATCAGAGGGAGCCATTGGCTCCTGCTGCTCTCAATCAAATCCTGTGAGGAGGGAATGGAGGGAAGGGCCAAGCTGCGCTGGTTTGAGAGTGGGCCCACAGGTGTGCTACCATAGCAAATGGCTTGCTATGGTGGCACACACTGAAGAGGGGGAGGCACATGCGCCGGTGGGAGACCCCAGAAGAGGAGGGTCAGAGCTGTCCTGTGCAATACCATTGTACAGAGCAAATTAGTATAACATGCTTTGATATTTTAGATTGGGTATGATGGGTATGGGTATGATGGCTATGATAAAACAGAAGACTATTAGAGTCTGCTACTATGTTTTTTTTTTTTTTTTTTTTCATCCATAAAGTTTTTATTTAGAAAATTTTAGGAAACAACCTATTACAAAATTACAAAAATGAACAATCGTATTCTTAAAGAAGATAATAACAAATGAGTCTTCTCAGGAGTAACACTTTGTTGACATTATACACTTTGAGATGCTTAACGTTATGAGATGAATTAATTAAATCAATTCAGAGGAAGAGGGTGACAGAGGGGGGCAGATCTAGGGAGGTGCTGAACCTCTTTCATGAGACATCAATTACTTTTAAATGAAGCTTTACAGAAAGATTCACAATAGGATAAAAATCATTCAAACTCTGAGATAGGGGGAACCTAGTATAGCGTAGAAACTACCGGGGGATCCATTATGAGTAAGTAATCTGTTCATGATCGGCAGGAGTTTCCCCTCATAACCCTTGTTTAAGGGGGTGTAAAAACCTGATACCGAGTGCAAACTCGTGTTCAGCCTAGGGGAGCTTTTCTAGTAGGACATGGAGGTAGGCGTGTTGAACTAACTAGCGTTATGTTGTGGGGAGGCACCTGTCATTAAGCCTGAGTATTGTTTGGTTGTTTGGAAGTGAATCCAGCAAGCCCAAGTGTTATAAAGTTTTGTCGGGGTGTCTTTCGATATGTGTATAAGTTCCTCCATTTCTGAAATTTTGTTAATTCTTTTAAACCATTCAGCTATGGAAGGAGCATGGCTGGAGCCCCAATGGATAGTAATGCATAATTTGTCTGCGTTTATCAGATGAATGGGGAGGGTTTTACGGTATGTCCCCAAAGGCGTGTCAGAGTGCTGGAGTAGGAATTGGGCAGGGTTGTACTCTAATGGATATGTTGATATATCGGTTATCAGTTTGTGAACTTGGGACCAATAGCGTTGTACACGAGGGCATTCCCACCAGATGTGAAGCACTGAACCTCATGCCTGGGTGCAACGCCAGCACTTAACGGTGGGTGAAGGGTTGAATTGGTAAAGGAGTGTTGGAGTTCTGTACCAACGGGAAGCAATTTTATAATTGTTTTCTTGGGTTGTGACGGTAATGGAGCCTTTGTGTGAGATTAGAAAGATTCTTTCCCAATCCTTTTCTGAGAGTTGTATTTGTAGGTCACGTTCCCAGGATAGACAGGCTTTCCCGGCTTTTGGGGAAATTTTCTCAAAGGAAAGTTCATAAATGGCAGAAATTATGTGTCTTTGTGGGGTGGGGTGAGAGCATAAAGACTCAAATTGTGTAAGAGGATGGGAAATTTGTTTAGTTCGGCCCATATCTTTCACCCAGAGTCTAATTTGTTGAAAAAGCCAGAAAGGGAAAGACTTATCTTTCATCCTGAGCGAGATCTCAGATATTCCCATTGCTAAAAAAGTGGTGCATTCTGAGGTGAGAGTGTGGCCAATTATTTCGAATATTAGAGCATTGTAATACAGGGACGTGGAAGAGAGTGGAAGCAGTTCTGTTACTTCTGCTTCAAAGTGTCATTTAGCAATTATTAGTGTGAGGAAAGGGATATCTAGTGTAGTTAGGGTACTATTTTCCACTATAGTTAGATTTAATAATCTAGTTTCTGTAGGGAAAGTGTTAAGTGTAAGGGGACCGTAGTGTAGTGTAGGGTTAACTGACTCTGACTGCTATGGCAGGGTGACCAAACCCTTCCATGTCAGGGTGACCGCTATAGAGAAAAGATTGTTTCTCTTAGAACACTTATAGAACAGGCATATGGCTTCGCCCCTGTCACCCTGCTTTTTGCTGCAGGCGTTTATAGGGCTTTTTTGAGGACATGTTTGGAGTCAGGCATGACATCTGAACTTCTGTGTAGGGGTATATATACACACGCACATGTATGTTAATATACACATACACACATATAGGTGTGAAAATAGCAGAAACCTATGCTTGCGCTAATTAAATAATTAACACCCATATGGCTTCTCTGCTATAACACCTATATATGTGTATGTGTATAAATACATATAAGCGTGTGTGTATATATACCCCTATACAGAAGTTCAGATGTTTTGCCTGCCTCCAAAGGCGTTTTTTTGGGCATTTTTGGGGGTCTTTGGAGGCAGGCAAAACATCTGAAACCCTCAGGGGTACTTTGACGTAGTGGTGGGCTTGAGCACGATATGGCCATATGGTGGGACCAAATCCCCATTTTTATTTATGGATTGTCTCCATATTTGAGAGTCATTTCTTTTGCATGCATGCGCTATTCTTTTTTAATATACATGTCGCTTGATTCATAGCTGCACCGGCTTTAGATATACATGTTCAGGGTTTGCTCCCCCAATTTTTTGCTTGTTCCTCCACCCACTGGCTTGTATAAAAATTTTGGGCAATTTTTTGGGCATTTTGTCAAGGCACCCCTGAAGTAACCTGAAGGCACTCCAGGGTACCCTGATTGAAAAAGGCTGATCTAGACCATCTCTGCTAGAGCAACCTATCTGGAGACAGCACACCCTAACAAAACAAAGTAATTTAACACAATACACATCTCTCCATCTTTCCAATAGCTGAATGATCCAAGGAGGAGCAAGACGAGCCCTCACTTTACTGTACAAAGTCACAATCAAGTACTGTACATATTTCTTCCCCTGCTTTGGAGTAGATGTTACAAGGATTGACAGGGGAAGAGCATCTAATGAGAAAGAAAATCTTGATTAACTGTATTTAAGGAGATTTACACATTCTGCAAGGAGACTGGGTGAGGGGTTAAAAATTTGGGTGACACCCAGAATTTTAATGATTTGACATTTCTGCTTATCTTAATGACAGTCATAAGTCACTGACCTGAAAGCAACTGTGACTATCTTCCTCTTCTATGGTAAACTCAGACTTAATTGCTCGAAGTGCCAGCCCCTGTGTACCCTGACTTCACATATACCAGTAAGTCTTAGCTGTAGGAAGCAAAGCAAAGAGTTTCAGTTGCTTAAAGTGACTCAGTTGCCAGACCATGTTTTTAAACACAAATATTTCCTAAAGTTCATATGTGCAATATGTGCATTTAACACATTTTGTGCATGTTATTTAACTATGAAGCCTGTCTTATGTAGACGTCCAAAAACTATGAGACTGTTGCTGGGCACCGTCACCATCTGATGTCATCATTAGAAGAGAGGAGAGATAATGATGACATGCAAGGAGGGAGGGGACTGTGCTAGGGAATTGCCGAGACCAATTTTCTAGCAAGTTCAAAGGCACATTGCAAGTAAATAGAAATAATTTATGCAAACAAGAAATGATGAAAGTAAGCATGTAAAACATTTGATTTTTCTGTGCTTTCACCTGCAAATTGTTTTTAAACCATGATTATAAACTGCAGCCAATCAACTGCATCTTGACATCAAAATCTCCAGATTGGCCGCACTGTTATAAGCACACATTGTCTGCACAGTGGAAACATGCAGTAGCTCTGTGACACAATGCCGCGTGACTTCTCACTAGGTATTAAATAAAGTGTTTGTAAACATTTGTTTAAAAATAAATAGGTAAATTAATAAATAAATAACAATTGAAGGAACTAAGCTACAAGTTGAAGGGAAGAACCTTCAGCCCCGGTTCACATTTGTGCGGCTGCGGAGATCACATGTAATTCGGAGCGCACTGCTCCTTCATTACATGCGATCTCCTGTGCGGATGCGAATTCAGCAATACACTTTGTATGGCTGAAATTCGCACTGCTCCTGCACCAAAGACGCACAGGAGGCATTTTTTCAGCCGCATCAGGATCGGATCGCACAGTGGTTCACACTTGTGAGATCCGATCCTGTGTGAACTGTCAGATCGCACTGCGATATGCAATCAAACTGGGGGTGTCGTTAACATTTAATTGACACCCCCTGTGTATCGCATATGGCAGTGTGAACTGCCTCTTGTGCGGATGCGATGCGGGAACAGGCTGCGTATTCGCAGCCTTCCCGCATCGCACAAGTGTGAACCGGCTCTCAGAGTCCATTCACACTGCCGCGACTTGTCAGACGACTTGTGTGCCCTCAAGTCACCCCAAGACTCTTGACATAACAAATCCAATGTAAATCAATGAGAGCCGTCTTAATTGGCACTACTGAAGTCGCTCCGACTTCAGAAAAGGGTCCTGTACTACTTTGAGGCGACTTGTATACCACTTGTCCCAATAGGCTTCAATGGGAGTCGCCTCCAAGTCGGATCCTTATCTTATTTGAAGCGACTTGTGATCTGACTTTCCATGAAGAAGAAGGAAAATTAGCCAGGCATTCCCCACATTGCAGCCATGCCTACAGTTCCTATATACCATTATCTCTGCCTGGTCTGTGTGAGTGGCACTGGTGGACACTGATTTGTGGCACTGGTGGACACTGATACGTGGCACTGATACGTGGCACTGGTGGACACTGATTTGTGGCACTGCTATGTGCACTGATATGTGGCACTGGTGGACACTGATTCGTGGCACTGCTACGTGGCACTGGTGGACACTGATTTGTGGCACTGATAAGTGGCACTGATATGTGGCACTGGTGGACACTGATTCGTGGCACTGATACGTGGCACTGGTGGACACTGATTCGTGGCACTGCTACGTGGCACTGATACGTGGCACTTGTGGACACTGATTCGTGGCACTGCTACGTGGCACTGATACGTGGCACTGGTGGACACTGATTCTTGGTACTGATACGTGGCACTGATACGTGGCACTGGTGGACACTGATTTGTGGCACTGATACGTGGCACTGATACGTGGCACTGGTGGACACTGATTCGTGGCACTGCTACGTGGCACTGATACGTGGCACTGGTGGACACTGATATGTGGCACTGATACGTGGCACTGATACGTGGTACTGGTGGACACTGATTCGTGGCACTGATACGTGGCACTGATACGTGGCACTGGTGGACACTTAGTGTGAAGAAAGGGATATGCAGTGTAGTTAGGGTACTATATACCACTATAGTTAGATTCAATAATCTAGTTGTAGGGAAAGTGTTAAGTGTCAGGGTGACCGTAGTGTAGTTTAGGGTGAACTGACTGCTATGCCAGGGTGACAGAACTCATCCATGTCAGGGTGACCGCCATAAGAAAAAGATAATTTTTATAAGAATTTTTAGTAGAGGAGGGATGGGGCTCCCCTCCTTTTATGCCAGGTTGACAGAACTCATCCATGTCTGGGTGACCGCCGTAAGAAAAAGATCATTTTTCTTAGAATTATTAGTAGAGCAGGGATGGGGCTCCGCTCCTTTTACACCTGGGCGTTTTTGTTTCAGGCATTTATTGGGCTTTTTTGTGGATGTCTTTGGAGGCAGGCATGACATCTGAACTTCTGTGTAGGGGTATATACACACACACACATATATGTATATATACACATACACACATATTTGCAGGGATGGTGTTACCCTCCTTTCACACCTATATGTGTGTATGTGTATATATATATATATATATATATATATATATATATATATATATGTGTGTGTGTGTGTGTGCGCGTGTATATATACCCCTATACAGAAATTCAGATGTCATGCCTGCCTCCAAAGACGCCCAAAAAATGCCCAATAAACGCCTGAAACAAAAACGCCCAGGTGTGACAGGAGCAGAACCCCATCCCTGCGCTAATAAAAATTCTAAGAAAAATTATCTTTTTTTTCTGGTCTGAACATGCTACAGAGCTGAAACTTCACAGGTACACTTTTTAGAACCCCCAGACACTAAATCCAAAGTAATCTCATTTTTTTTTTTTTTTTTAATAATTTTTTTAATAATTGGCTCTCTATCAAAAACGACAATTTTTAAGAACTTTTTTTTGGTGGGCAATGAGGAAATGAGTAAAAAAAAAAAAACAGAAAAGGGGAATTAGGTCACAACACATCATATTCTGATTGGCCAAATACAAAGTCGTACAAAGTCGTCTATCATAAGTCGCTTAAAATAATTCACAAGTCGCGCTGAAGTCACGCTGAAGTCGCGCTAAGTAGCGCTGAAGTCGCGCTGAAAGTCACGCTAACAAGTCGCCCCTTATGAGGCGACTTTCAGGTCGCGGTAGTGTGAACCGGCTCTCAATGTAATTTTCTCTTAAATATTGCCTGTGCCATATACAACACAGGGAAGACAGGAGGAGATTAGAGAACTAAATGCATGGCTAAAGACCTGGTGTAAGAGGAAAGGATCCGGGTTTCTAGAGCACTGGAACAACTTTTCATTGGGGTACAACCTAAATGCTAAAGATGGTTTACACCTAAATAGAATGGAGTCTGTTGTGCTTGGGGGAGGTTTATGGGAAGGATGGAGGAGTATTTAAACTGGGATTGAGGGGGAAGGGTGAATTTGATTATAAGGGGGCAAACACCTAAGGCAGGGGTCACTCCCTATTGATGGGTGGAATATGGAAATATGAGGGAAGGGCTATCGCAGGTAATAAGAAAGATTCCCATGTTACAAAAGACCATATTCAGAGAATAGCGGTTAATAATTCATACTCTGAATGATCTAGAGTTGTTAGTGGTATACTCCAAGGTTCAGGATTGGGACCCTTACTTTTTAAAACCTTTATAAATGATATAGGGTCTGGAATTATAGGTACCATTTCAGTCTGTGTAGATGACACCAAGCTATGCAGTGGAATAACATCCTTACAGGTTTTCTCTAACTTACAAGATGACCTCAATGCACTGTTTAATTGATCAACTGTCTGGCAAATGAGGTTCGATATTGATAAATGTAAAGTTATGCACTAGGGGGCTAAAATTATGCATGCATCATACATACTGGGGGGGGGGGGGGGTACAACTGGGGAGATCAATAGTGGTAAATAGGCACACTAAGAGTGGGTGTCCGTGAGGTGCATTGGATGTAAGGCTCCGCCCCCCTATACGCATTGCATCACACGTTGACTTCTTCAGTAGGGGTCCCCACTTAGTGTGCCTTTCCAGCCTGCACAGCTTATGTGTTTCCCATGTAAGTGCAATACTTTTGTATGGTCTAATACAATTTTAAACAGAGAGCATTAGGTCTCATTGTCATTTCTCCTATATCCACGCTGAGGAAGTTTGAGGGATTTAGATGAGAGATCTACCTTTGGCTGCCTTCGGTTTTCAGGATATTGGATCGCTACCATCCCCCTTGGGAAAATGTTGGTTCTGACCCGCTGGTAAAACAAGGGTCAGAACGGGAGGTGAGCGGTCATTTATTTTGGTGGAGGAAGAGCACAAGCACTTTCTGTCCAGCACTGATTAGCACTTTATTTTTGTACTTTTTGCACCATTTTTATACTGCTGCACTTTATGGACCTTTTTGGATCATTCCTGTATGAATTTGCACAGTTGAGTCTGTCTACTATCAGCAATTATACTGGTCCACTCACTTTATACCTTGCTGATTTTGCACTTATGGACTTTTGTGACTTAGTTATTAGTGTTATATTGGGTTATGTACTGTACATTGCACTTTTGAACAATTGCTTTATTTGCACTTTGTATTAAGCATTTATAATCATATGCATTTTTTATTGTGTTCTATCATTAATAGCATACTCTTCAGCTTTATTCACTGCTAAAAATATTCTTGATATTTTTGATAGTTTTTGTACCCTTTAGGGATGTAGCACGGCTCACTTTATGTAGTTTATCTATAGCAATACAAAAGTTTACTGATTGTATATTATGCTATTTGGCGCAGCACTGCTGTTGATTTGAATTTTTTATTTACTATAGGCAGTGTTAGCATAATTAGCGGCTGCAGCCCTCCCTCCTTTTTTACTAGTCAGACTTTATCATTAGTGTTCTTGTTGTTTGCGCTGATTTTTTGGTTTTAATTTTATCACTCATAGAACCTAATGGCCTTGCCCAAACAACCATTGCTTTATTCAATGATCTTCTTGAGAGGCCACATGACACACCTATAGCAATGGAGCACTCGGTGCTGAGACCGAGAGGGAGAGATACAGACCCCCCCCCCCCCCAGCCAGAGATGTTGTATGCTGTTTAGAGAGCTTCCCTCCTACTGAAGAAATCCTTTGGAAGGCTCTCAACCGAAACCGTATTTCGTTCCAAGGCGTGAAAATCAAAATCTACCAAGATCTCTCCAATATATCTTTACAGCGCAGAAAAGAGCCTGAGACCCCCAATGGATCTCCTGTGCAGCAAAGCTATCACTTATCGTTGGAAGTTCCCTTTCTGCCTCAGTGCATCCTCCAAAGGGCGTAAAGCATACTTGAGAGTACCAGAACACTTAGAACACGTCTGCAACACACTGGACATCCCTTTGATCAACCTGTCCGACTGGTAGAGGGGCTTTCATCACCTACCGCTGATGAGAAATGACAACTCTTTGGAAGACATCCGTGAAGCGGGAGGTTGTGGCCTCATGTGCCGCTGATCTCTGTTTTCTCACTCCCCTCCACAGGCAGGCCGAGGCACACCCAGGAACGCCAGCCCCACAGCCTCACCGACTTACCGCAGAGCCAGACTCTCCTTCTGAAGAAAATGCTTACTTTCTTTACAGTGCGAATTGGATAAGGGTCTGTACCCCTACCTAACTGGTTACCAAGCTTTGCTTCCCATTAGACTGAATCACCCTCTTGCCTCTAACTCTACATCATCACTTTACTATTCCCTATCCCAAACAAACTTCTCACTCTTCCCCGGCTACACCAGCCCCATCAGCGATCCCTGCAAAATTCAAACTCCCGTCCTAGACTGCCTAACTCCACATACTTCCTCGCTCGCCAGCCTCCTACAGCTACTTCCTATGGACAGCAGCCCCTCCTCGAACATTTTGTGGTCCCATTTCTTTTGATCTGGTACTAAAATTTCTCCACATTTACCACCCCTTCTATACACTTAATCAGCCCATTTATCTGCCTTCTACCAGGGACATTTCACAACACAAGCACAAACTCTCAGAGGACTCCAATAATTTCCTTCAACTCCACTGCAAATATCTCACAAGCTCTCCTTCCAACCGCAACAATGTGTGGTCTTACAATACTGATCCACCTGGCCTTGTGCTTCACTACAAGTCTTTGTTCACCAAGACAAAGCATCCTGCATCTCTGCCTCAATCCAACCTCAAAAACTCTAAGTTTTCAAACCCCTGAAGGACCTGAGTGGACCTGTCTATCTGAGATGTCATAACCGCAAACCTTTGACCTGGGAAACTATGCCTTTAATTGTACCCAAGACCAAGGAACCCTTGGAAGATGGCTGATCCTAAGCTGCACCCTTCTTTGACCTCCACATATGGACTACAATACCTAGGGAAGTACCAAGACTTTTCACAGTTTATCGAACCCTTTATATCTCTGTCTCCTTACCTGGCCATAATGGCCCGCTAATCTTCTCCCCCTCTCCCGTCCTCAACTCCCTACACCAATTTTCCCTACTCCACCCTCTTCCATCCACACTCTTATCTTTCAGTCTAACATCTTATGTAAGTATACTACATGATTTATACTTGTTAACCAACAAGAACAGTGCACAAAATATTATATGACCAAAAGGATGCTCTCCTTATCCTCGATTATTACTTTTTATATTGTTACAGTTTATGCATTGTCTTTGTTGATTTAAGGCTAAGGAGGATCCAGAGGGGAACAAACAATCTCAATACACTCATCTATAGTCACTTTCTCAATGAACCGCCTCCTAATTCCTCTGCCCCTACACTCACCTTCATATATACCGTATCTTCACAAGTGCAAATTCCTTACACACATCTGTAAGAAGATTTTGACTAACAAACTCTTGAGCGTCTCACCCAGACAACATTTCTCAATTCTGTACCCCCCCCCCCCCCAGAATCCTCCTGATGATTTTTGATTAGAGTGTTCAACTGTTATATTGTTATAAGTACCTTCGTTGTACAAGTTGTCTGACTAATTAACACTACTTTATACACTACTGAACAGAAACAAGCCAAAATGGCCCTGACATAGCCCACAGAGAAGCCTAGCCACCCAACACCTTTCCCTCCAGTAAACTATTTGAAATCTGTTTATTCATTCACTTACATACTTTACTGTTAGATCCAAACGCATTAGTTTTAGACACTAGGCTACATTTTCACACACAATTTTAACACATTTATGATAGAAATCTTCCTTATCCCCTAGAGCCCATCTTTTGAAAACCATGCTCTCTCCCTATCACACCTAGAAATCTTTCCGAAATAAACAGTGATATCCCTATACCTAGCTTATCCTCCATGGCTTCCTGGAAATAAATCAATTAAGATTCCCACTCACGGTCCAACCCCTCTAGCCACAGCTCTTCCAAAAGAAGACGACCCATCATTACACCATCTAATAATACTACCACACGTCTCCACATAGGCTACTTTGACCACCAAGGTTTTGGAGATCTCCCACTCCTCACGCCTGTCACCCGCTACACCCTCAACCAGCGAACTTAGGAAGTTCTCGCTGACCTCATCCGGATCCCTTCACATTACACAGTGAGTGTTAGCCTGTCTACTCTTACCCCTGGGTCTTTTTTCTTCTTACTCTATCTTCTGTCCTACCACCTTTCTTTCTTCTCCTTCGTTACTTGCCACAACTCTTCCCTTCCTCCAAACACCTACCTGTCTCATATTTCCCTCCTTTACTACCCTATTCCCCACCTTAAATTTTCCTCTCTCCCCTCTTCCATCCACCTCTCTTTCTCTCCCTCCAAGTTAACAGCCTTACCTAGCCTCCTCTGAAGTACATAATTTAAATCCCCCCCAATTGAATCTCACCACCTTGCCCTGCTACTAAACCTCCATTATGGCCCACTCAAAGACATCACTTACATCCCATACATACCTGAAAAACAATCACAATTGTTACCCAGCATGTTCAGTATAAAAGCTGACACAATTTTCCTTCAAGAAACACACTTTAGATTAAGTGCTGTCCACAAACTCTAAAATAATTTTTACCCTACTGTGCTTCACGCCACTTCTCGAGCTCCAAATGTGTCCATCGTCATATCCAGAAACCTCCCTCTTCAAATATCGGATACTCTTGCTGACAAACATGGCTGCTACATTTTCCTAAAAGGCACTCTATGGAACAAACCGATCACTTTAGCCAATGTATAAAGCCCCAATACTGCACAGGTAACATTTTTTAGAGCGATTTCCCACCAACTAACCTCTTTTCAATCCAGAATTCTTTTTGTGGGCGTTTATTTGAATGTCCCCCTTGACCCTCTCACTGACACTTCCAGTAGAACCTCTCATCTTTTATTCAAAGCCTTACGACAAATCAAACTTTCTCTCCAAGAACTTGCCCTACATGATTCCTGGATAATTCTTCACCCCCATGATAAAGATTTCACATTCTTCTCCTCCCCACATAACAAATACTTAAGACTGGATTACTTCTTTCTTCGTCAACAAGATTTGCCCTTTTTGACTAAAGCGACAATAGAACCCCTGACCCTATCGGATCATAGCCCAATCACCCTCTCCGTATCCTTCACAGAACAAGTACAATCTTCCAAAGTATGGAGACTCGACTCTACCTTGCTAACCGACAAAGAGAGAACCCAAAAGATTTCCACAAATTTTGCTGACTACTTCCGAGATAACGACACACCCCAGCTACTACGCTGCTCACCCAATGGGAAGCGCATACAGTAAATGTGTCATGAGAGGACAACTCATCTCCCTTGCCTCCACACTTAAGTGCCAAAAACAAGCACACATGAACAATCTCCTTTCCAAAATTCAAACTTTAGAAATAACACACAAACGCAACCTAGCCCAGCAAACTTACAAAGAACTCATTGAAACCAACAAACTTCTCCTTGAGAAACTAGGACAGAGGCTCAGGAAAAAACACACCCACCCTCTTTCAAAAACGTTTCCATGAACTAAGAAACAAAAGCAGCCATTTACTAGAACCAGCCCTACTTGAGAAAAAAGCAAAAGCTATGGTCCACCAACTAAAGACCCCTTTTGGTACAACCTTAAAGAGCAACCCAGAAAGAGCCCATGAATTTGAACTTTTCTACTCTAAATTATATAACATTTCTGCTTCAAAAGCACAAGCACCCAATACAACCACCAGATTGACCCTCCTGCAACAATTGCTAGACAAGCACTGCCCTAAACATTTTTAAATTGACGCTGCCAACAAGATAGACCACCCAATATCCTTATGAGAATGGGAGCTAGCATTTCAACAATTAAATTCAGGCAAAAGCCCAGGACCTGACGGCCTTACGACAGTGCATTCTAAAACATTTTTAGACACCTCAGCATTTGCATTTCTCAAAGCATTTAACTCCCTATCTGATATCAAAACTTACTTTCACCTGGATAACTAGAAGCCCACATTTCAGTTATACCTAAGGAAGGAAAAGACACAACACAGACAGCAAATTATAGGCCAATTTCCCTCTTCAACGTAGACATTATAATCTTTGCGAAAGTTATAGCCAATTGCCTACTCCCCCTCCTCCCATCCGTTATTGCCTGAGACTAGGTTGGCTTCATCCCTAGTAGAGAAGCCAGGAACAATACCATAAAAGCAATTAATCTACATCAATTAATCTACATCACCAACTTTCCACTACTGACCAACAGGGCTTCTTTCTCTCTTTGGAATCGGAGAAGGTGTTTGACAGGGTGGCCTGGGATTACATGGAAGCAATATTACGAACTATGGGGATAGGCAATCGACTGTTAAGCTTTATTATGTCCCTTTACACCAACCCTGTGGCCAGAGTCTGAGTCAATGGCCTCCTGTCAAGCGCCTTTATCCATCCATAATGAAACGAAACAGGGAGGCCCCCTCTTCCCCATTATTTTTGTACTGACCCTAGAGCCCTTCCTCCACAGCCTTAGACAAAACCCAGACATCCAAGGTGTGCGCACCCCCACCACTACCATTTCTGACAGAACCTCATACAACACTCCCTATCCTATTAGCCGAATTCCACCAATTTATACTAATCTCCAACCTTAAGATCAGTTTCTCGAAGTCAATGGCTTAAACATTTCACTCCCTTCCCAAACAGCAGTTCGGTGCCAAGGAAATTTTCCCTTCCATTGGAAAAATAACCTATTTAGGCATCCAACTTTCTCGTCACTTTAAAGATATATACCACAAAAACTATCTTCCCATGTTAAATAACTTAAGGAATGACCTTTTCGTGGTTTGGCAGAGCTGCCATCCTAAAGATGAACGCCCTTCCTTGTCTTCTCTATATCCTTCAGGCAGCCCTTATTCAGATTCCCACAGCTTTTTCTGAACCTATAAATCCTTATCCACCAAGTTCCTATGGGGACATCGTAGACCCAGAATCAGCTACTTTCAACTATCCCTCCCTAAACACAAGGATGGGATAGGCCTACCTGACCCTTTAAACTATCATCAGTCCTGCCACTTGTCCAGAATACTTGACTGATGTGTACCTGTTAAGATCAAAGAATGGGTCGAATTGGAAGCATCTTTCTTTCCATTCCCTCTAAACTCCCTTCCTTTGCTACTTCCAAAACATAATTCTACTGAACTCTGTCTACATCCCCTTATTAGGCCCACCATTTGATGCTTCAGAAACACATGCAACTCCAAATCCCTGTCCTCAGTACCTGGCCCACTTACTCCTCTGTGCCTCAACCCAGACTTCCCCCCTGGCATGCACTGCCACTTCCTGAAATATAGTTGGCCAAATAAAACTGCCTTAATACACCACTTCTTCAAACAGGGAAAATTTCTAACACATCTAGTATAGCAGGACCCTCTACCTCCCCTTGAACCTACACATTGCTCTCTCACTACATTCATTCACTAGACAGGAAATTCAAGGTTTCTAGATCTCTAAACCCCTTTGAAACCCATTGCTCTAAAGAAAACCCTCAACCTCACCTAATATCTACTATGCATTCCCTCTTATTCTCAGACACATAAGACAAGAGATCTTGAAACCCCCCACTCTCCTACTGTCAATAGATGTGGAAAAAGCCTTTGACAGTAGACTGGGGGTTCATGACCGAAACAATAAAAGACTTGGGTGCTACAATGGATAAAAGCATTATACGGGAACCCAACAGCAATGGTACAAATTATTGCTAGTTTATCACCACAATTTAAAATGAGCAACTGGACGAGACAGGTATGTGCTCTCTCACCTTTGTTGGTTAACACTGCCAAAAATATTATATAGATTCCAAATTCTGCCAATTACTAACCCACAGACATATTTCAGAACAATAAAAACAATGATACTGAATCTGGCAAGGGAAAAAACCTAGGGTGCAATATGCGGCTCTTAGGAGAGATAAAACACAAGGGGGATTAGCGGCACCAGATATTGAAAGATATTACACGACTGTTATAATTGCACGTATGACAGAATGGACAAAGGACAATGTGAATAAAAGATGGCTTAAGATTGAATCGTTATTAAATGAAACACAGTTAAATAAGAATATTTGGATCCCACCAAAATATAGGGAGTTACACAAAGATATATACAAAATAACTAGAGTTGTATACAAGATTTGGAATAAGTTTTATAAACAAGCCAGGTGGGAATAAAACTCTCCCTTATTACCATTAGAAGGGACAAAATATTTTACACCGGGAAATGAGGGAAAAATTGGTAATTTGATAAAAAAACATGCAGTTAAAAGATATAATTTACAGGGGAAAGATTAGGCCATTTCACAAACTTAATAATAATGAAGGAAACATGATATTAAATGAATGAAGATATTTACAATTAACATATTTTGTGAGATCTTTGCCCCAGCCTATTAGGTCTGAAAAAGAGTTAAACATAATAGAAAAGCTTTGTAATCCATCAACAAAGGCAAAACATATTATATCTCAGATATATAATATGTTAACCAAGATGGTAGACTTGAGCAAACCTCCATGTATGGAACAGTGGGAAAAAGAGATAGGATCATGTTTGGGAGAACACGAAGTGGAGATAATACTGAGAGTGCATATTGTTCAGCTATAGATGTAAATACTATTGAAATGAATTATAAATGCCTAATGAGATGATATATAACACCAGTAAGGGTACATAAAAGTAAGCCGGAGAGGTCAAACCTATGTTGGAGGGGATGTGGTGCACAAGGTACAATGTTTCACATCTGGTGGGAATGCCCTAAGATTAGAAACTGTTGGCTGGAAGTGCAGCAACTTATAAGAAAAATCACAGGCGTGAATGTCATAGATGACCCATGGATATGCCTGTTCCATAAAACAGATTGACCCCTAAAGCAATATTAAAACACGATAGTCCCAAATTTGTTGAATGCAGGAAAAGGGACAATCCCAAAAAAATAGCTAAAGATGGAAGGGCCTACAATAAGAGAATGATGCAGTCGAATTGAATATATATATATAACATTGAATATCTAAGTAGCAGAAATGAGGAACAAACAGATAGCTTTTCCAATAAATGGAAAATTGGCAGATTTTAAAGGGACTAACGATTATATAAAGCTGTGGACAGACTAGAGAGGTATCAAGGGATAGATGCCAATAAGGAATAGTCGGATGTAATTAGAGATATATGAGAGTGAATGTATCACAGGAAAACAAAAGAGGATTGGGGGAGGGGGGAGAGGAAAAGAGGGAGGTAAATATATAAGTGGTAAAAGATTTGTTTGTAACAAGTGAAATATCTCTTTCTTATTTGGTGGCTTGTATTGTTGAAATAAAAAAATAATTATTAAAGTGGAAAAAAAAAAATTCCCACCTAATTCTGGACTAGCTTGCACAGCATGGGAAGAAGATCTTTCACTTTCCCTATTACCAGAAGAATAAGAACAAATATACCTAAACATACATAAAGGTTCCATAAACGTTTACACTCAGGAAAACGGTTATAAAATCCAAGCCCGTTAGTACCGAACCCCCACTCTTATCCATAAATTCTGCTCTGACTTTTTAGAGACTTGCTAGAGATGTCAATCTGACCTGGGAACCCTCCTACACATTTGGGCATCAGGGCTTGCCCTAAAATCCAAACCTATTGGACTGAGATCCCTTGCATCTTCACAAAGGTGACACCTATGAACTAGACTACACCCCAGCACAATTCTTACTGCACCACTCCACCCTTCCAAACAGTGTCTACTTCAAGTCCCTGGCTATGCACATGGTCAATGCTGCAAAGCAATGAGTCCCAATCCATTGAGGAACTTTACACACCCCCTCAGTTAAAGAATGGCTAACCAAAATCAACAAAATTGCAGAAATGGAAAGTTTGATCAGCATAGCCCGTGATACCCCCGTAAATTCTCAACTAAATGGGCTTGCTGGACCCATTTTACGTCAACTACAGAATACCATGTCCTGATGAACCCTACTTCACAACCAATAACCTGACTTGGCTGAAAACCCAATCCAAACATCCTCCCTAAATAAGCCTATATCAGGCGACCGCTTCACTTACTCCCAAACATTATATTCACTCTCCTTACCCAACCCTGACTTAAATCCCCCCTTCCACACCCCTTCCACCTGGCCAAGGAAGAGAGAGATAGAACCCCCAGCCCCCTCTCCTACCCCCCTTTTTTTCCATCCCCCTTAACTCTCCTCCTTTCTCTCTTCCCTTTTGCTTTTTCTTCATGAGTTATCCATTCAGTAACACAGAAACCCCCTTACCAACATCACTGATAGTTTATGACAAACATGAGCCTCAGACACCCAACCCAAAAAATTAAGACAGCACCCTTTCTCAGCTTACTTCACTTTCAACCCACCTCTCTTCCCCTTCCCCCTACTTAACTCTCATAAGCATATCTGATTTCTGTTAATTACTCCAAACTAAAATGTCAGACCGGTTGTTATAAACGAATCCTAGACTATTGTCCCACCCCCGGACTCCTTGATCTCAAGCATCTTCAGCTCCTACAAGTCATTATTATTATTACCTAGAGATCCCTATAATCAATTGATCTAAATACTAGGGGCTCATGTTGTTTAACCCATTACTGATCTCACAAGCCCTTTACTGACATTTTCTCTGACAAGTTAAAGACTCTGTTAATGATCTTTATTTATTGTCTTTTATCTTGTACCTAAGACTATTTCTTACAACACCTGTACATTACTCTGGTTTGTAAAGACAGTGATACAAACCTTTTACTCTGTATTTGATGTTTCTGTATTGCAGTATATTATACTTGTTCTCCTTTATTTTCAATAAATGGAGGGGGAAAAAAAAAACCATAAGTGGTCAACATAGTGAGCCGGGTGTAGAGTTATGTACCTTAAGGTCATGGCAGAGGATAAGGGGGCACTCTTTACATCTGGAAGAGAGAAGAGATTTATTCTCCAAATACAAAAGGCTTCTTCACAGTAAGAGTTTTGAAAATGTGGAATATAATTCCTTAAGAGCTGTTTCTGTCCAACTCAATAGATTGTTTTAAAAAAAGGCCTAGATTCTTTCCTAAATGCACATAACATAACTGAATACTAATATTTATAGGTAAAAATGATGCAGGGAATATCGTATTGCCTCTTGGGGGATCAGGAAGGAATCCCCCCCCCCCCCCCGGAGCATATTGGACCATGCTTTATTGGAGGGGGGGTTGCCTTCTTCTGGATCAACTGTGGGTATAGGATAGTGTATATTGAGGTTTTCTATTTGTATGTGTTTTTTTTTTTTAACTGGATAGACAAGGGTCTAGCTTACTCACAGCCCTTATGGTATGGTATTACCAGCCCATTTGATGAACCCATCTCCTAGCTGAAAGCCTTAGTGCTATTGTAGCATTGTATGTTTGCATTCCTGGCATTATGCTAGGCACATTAAAAACATTTATAATATAGTTAGAAATATGTGTGGACAAAATGGATATATATATGTCTGGCCTTTCTAGATGGCTAGTTCCTTGTTGAAATGCTAAGTAGAGATAATTGTGTAAATGTCATACACACATTGTAAGAGCCTTTGGAGAAGGTGAACATTGTGTCACCCATACAGGTCCCCGTGGCACTATGTGATTTGTGTAATTACATGAGTTAACATGTGCTAGCAGACCTAACTTGATCCAGAGAGTGAAATAGGTTTTATGTAATGTAGTAAAGAGTAATTGCAAAATTTAAGGGGAGATTTAAAACCTTGCTTGACTTTGTTTTGAAGGAGATTAAGTAAAGATTTTTGCCTTGCAGTTTAAATTAAGTCTTTCACTTAAATACAATATCCCAAACTATCCTTTCTGCATTATGTTAATGATGAAGCCCCAACTGCTAAACATATTAAATTAGGAGCTTTCATCCAAAACTTACATTACAAAAAAATAAAAAATAAATTAACATCTTTCAGTAAGTTTAAGGATACCAAACTCTTGGCTAGTAAGAGCCAACTCACACTTTTTTATGTTCGATAAGTGTTATTGTTGTTTTGACAGGGTTACTTTCAAGCACTGAAGACATACTGCAACCAATAAATGCAAAAATACAATGTATAGGAAAATCAACTTGTCACTGGGATTGAGACAAAGTAATTATCAGCTGGTAATCAAATTATGTATTGTTTTCAGATTTATATAAGCATGTAAATCAAGAAATTACAAGACAGAATACATAGTAAAGTATGTTGCCTGTGTAACTTCCATTTTTTTCTTGATTTTGTAGTGGAAGTCAATGAAGGTAGTGAAAATTTATCAAAAAACGTTTTCCCATGCTGGGTTTTAAAGTTGCTGAATTTGAATACAAGTCCTTTCAATAGGATCTGAACATTTGAAGGGTTTTATAGGCTTAGAGGTGAGGGAGCCATTTGAAGATTTTAGGGTTTGTGAGTATGACCTGGGACACTTAGTCTAGATGCTAGTAGGGAATCAGGTTTGTTTCTCCTAATGTAAACTTTTTGTTGTACCCAATGTAGGTAGTTTTCTGCCTGATAAGTAAGACAAAGATGCTACTCTGCTCTAATTCAACTTATCTTTGATGAATAGTTCCGTGATTAACCACTTGCCAACCGCCCACCGCAGTTTTACTGTGGCAGGCTGGCTCGGCTGCGCAAATCGACGTAGGGGTACGTCAGTTCGTGGGCACGCTCTCGCCCCAACTAGGCAGCGGGGATGCTGAGCCACTGGACCGGCGGCCACAATAGCTGCCGGGCACCCGCGATCGCTCCCTGCTGAGAGAGAAGGATGGTCAGCTGTTGTAAACACAGCAGACCGTTGTTCTCTCTGAAATCATTACAGGGCGCTTGTAATCCTTCTATATAGGATCACAGGTCTCTATGATCATTTCACAAGTCCCTCCCCCCACAGTTAGAAAACACTCCCCTAGGAGAAAACACTACCCTAGGTTAACCCCTTCCATTCCAGTGATATATTTTTAGCACTGATTACTGTAGTAATGTCACTGGTCTCCCCAAAAGTGTCAAAAATGTCAGTTAGGGGTCCGATCTGTCCGCTACAATGTCGCAGAAAATGTCATAAATCTTTCCCCTAGTTTGTAGAAGCGATAACTTTTGTGTAAACCAATCAAAATACGCTTATTGTGATTATTTTTTTACCAAAAATATGTAGCAGAATAATGATGAAAAATTTTGATTTTTAAATTTTTTATATGTTATATAGCAGAATGTAAAAAATATATATATTTTTTTCAGAATTGTCACTCTTTTTTTGTTTATAGAGCAAAAAATAAAAATCGCAGAGGTGATCAAATACCACTAAAAAAAGGTCTATTTGTGGGAAAAAAAGGACATCAATTTTATTTCAGTACAGTGTCGCACGACCGCGCAATTTTCCAGTAAAATAACGCAGTGCCGAATCGCAAAAAATGGCCTGGTCATTAAGGGGGCAAATACTTCCTGTCTAGAACTGGTTAAGGCTACACTTGGATCACTAAATAAGGATTCCTGTAGATTCCATTGTAAGGAAGAAGGTCCTTGAGTTGTTTGTGAGAATGGTTGTAGTCTGTCCAGGGGGTGGAAAGAATGGAGGTTGATGTTAACCACAGTAAGACAGTATGTAAAAGGAAGATGTGGTAAATTAAAGAAAAAGAAATAAGAGGACAGGAATAAGCAGTAATGTCAGAGGTAACTATCACAAAATTACTGTGTGCTAAGTACTGAGTACTGTGTATTGTATCATAAAATATATTGATAAAGAGAGGTGACCAGCGCTACGAATTTCAAAATATGAAATAGGGGTGGAAAAAACAAACAAAAAAAAGGTGTAAGCTGCCCCAATCAAACCTTAGGTGAAGGTGAAAGTGATAAATAAAAATTGTGATGATTGGTGTTGGCGCTACCTTTATAAATGCCCCAAATAACGTGAGTGGGGATAAAAAGTTGTGATAAACCACGAATAGTGAAGTGTGCCAGAAATGATATAAGTGATGATCTAAATAAATATGCAATTGTTTATTCACATAAAGTTCAAAAATAAATCACAAACAGTGCAATGAACAGATATCGTGAGTGTAATAAACACATCCCTATGAGGGGGATGAGGCAGATGGTGGTGGTGGGGTGGTTTCAAAGTCTCCTACAGAAAATCCTCAAACATCAAAAATCTCATTGCCCCGAGCAAACTCAAATCTGACACCCCCACCCCACCACCACCATCTGCCTCATCCCCCTCATAGGGATGTTCCAGTGCCGGAAACCTCTGTGCCTCACTTGCGCCCATGTCCAACACGGCCAGACTGAGTTCACCGTGAAAGGCAAAACATACCCCATCAAACAATTTTACAACTGCTCCACAGAATATGTAATCTATTGCCTAACCTGCCCATGTGGACTATTCTATGTAGGCCGTACCATCAGGCCCCTCAGAAAACGTTTCGGCAAGCATCGCAGGCTGGTCGAAAAAGGGAAGGACAAACACAGTGTCCCCAGACACTTTGCAGAGTCCCACAACAAATCTCCCTCTGGACTCAAGGTGTGGGTAATCGAATCAATTCCGAACACCTTGCCCAGGACAGAGCGTTTCAAGCGGTTGTGCCAGAGGGAAACCTTCTGGATTTACTCCCTTGAAACGCTCTCGCCTGGGGGCCTGAACGAAGAAATTGAAATCAATGTGCTGCTGTAGCCCATCTCCCTAAGCAATAACCCTTGTACTAACATGATCATTTTTTGCCCAGGTTCTTCCCTCCGCCTTCCAGAGATCTCTGTGAACCCTCCTACATATGCTTCCCTACACCAAGCCTACTCCAAAGTAAGTACCCTATATAAGTCACCCCATTCATACAGTTTATTTGCCACCATCCCATTTTCAGCACGACTTTCTTCTGCATATGCCCCGCATGGTAACCGCCCACGCACTGGCTCAACGATTCCCATAGGTGTGCTTGTGCGTGTGTGGTTGGACTTGTAATTCTGTACCTGTATGAAAAATGCGCCACATACATGCTTGTGAGTATGCGTTTCCATATACGCATACATACAAGCCTGTGGGCTGGCATCCCTAACTTCCAACCATGAACCAGGACCTGTCAACATGCGTGCATAGATATGCATGCTAGCACGCACACACTTTTCTTCCTTGTCCCCCATGTATGCCTCCATGCGTAGGTCCATATACTTCACTAATATCACTTGGATCCCATCTATCTTATCATGTTAAAAAACTCCTGACATTTCCTTACACCCTGTACATACCCATTCACATCATAACAATAGTCTTAATCACAGACACCTAGACAAGTGCGCCCCCATCCCACGGGTCACTCTATACACGCACCCGAATGCACCCAAAAGAACATTTGGCCCCTTCATGCACATTATTCTCCTCTCCATACAGTTTCATTCTGTATGGCCACACCTCCATTGGCTTCAATACAATAACATCCAGTGTATTCAGCCAATTCCCCTCCCCCCCTCCCCCCCCTCCCCCTCCTCCCCCCTCCCCACACATCCAAACCTCTCCTCCTCCGCTCTCTAGCCTCCTCCCCCCTTCGTTCAGCATACAATCCCATTGCTGGTTTGCTTTTCCCAAGTCTGTCCCTCCCGAGCCACCATACTGCCTATCCCGGACTACTGGCATAAATACCACAACCAGTATGGCCCCCGCACGGCCTGAAGAAGGAGCTGAGCTCCGCAACGCGTCGCCGTTTGATCCCCTGGTGTCTCCTGAAGTGACGTTACACCCATCCGACCTGCGGTCCCACGCTGCATCAACATCAAAGAGGATCGGCACATCCCCCGCCTCCCACATGAGGCCATCGGCTGCCCTCCCTCATCACAGCGCTCCCGCCTGACCGGACCTTCCACCGTGGATGTGACTACAGAGACCTTCCCCTATTGATTTTAAGATGCCTGCTTTTATCCACCTCTTGTGAGTAGCATTGCAATTTGTGTGTCATTAAAGTACTGCTGTGCTACACTCAGATCGGCGCTGGGCTCTCTCTCTCTCTCTCTCTCTTGGTACCTTACAGGGTTGCTTCACCCTCTACAAGCCTGCAGCCATCCCAGTGTACAGCCACCGGATCGCACTCCATTATCTGCCCATAGTTGACACTGCTGCAATTACCCACACTGTCCGATTGCGCCAACTTTTCTTCCCCATCTGTGGGATAGGATGTGGCCTATCCTCCCCGACTTGGGTTGGGATTTTTTGGTACTGTTACTGTTTGCTTATTTTTATTTATTTGTGGCTCCTTCTTCTCCCCTCTTTGTTTCTTCTTCTCTCCCCCATTTTCTCCCCCATCTCCCCTCAGGTCACCGGGGGTCTCCTTGTCCTTGCTCAACAGGGTCTACCACTTGAACACAGAGGTTCCAGACTGGGCCTCGCCTCCTACTTTAGATTGGTCTACATACTTTGAATCGCCTCCACTACAGCGCTCCACTCATCTGTTATCAAATGACTACGTTGACTGCCTCTTCCCATCCCTGGAAGATCTCCTCTCACAACGTTCAAGGACTTAATTCCCCGTCGAAGAGACGTAAGCTCTTTAACCTGTATCATTCCCACCACATTGACATTGTATTTACGCAGGAAACACATTTCCCGGCATCATACAGTCCATTGTTCGTCCACCACAAATATCCTCAATTTTATTTAGCAAATGCTCTAGACAAAACCAGGGGGGTTGGGATTTTCTTTGATCGCCACGTTCAATTTGATCTTAAAAGGAAGTTGGAGGATCAGGAGGGTAGATATCTTTTATTGATAGGAGAAATTGAGGGTCACAATTTCTCCTTGCTCTCGTACTACGCCCCCAATAGATGACAGGAGAGGTTCTTCCAACACCTAGCAACACATGTCTTACCATACGTAGTGGGCACTTTAATAATAGGAGGGGATTCCAACATAGCCCTAGATCGAGGAATAGGGAAATCCCTCTTTTTGCCATCCCTCCAAACAGAGCACCCGTATCTCTAAGTTGCTCTTTTCACAGATAGATCATATATTTGTATCATCTAGGATAACTCCTCGGGTTTTGAAAGCGTACATTAGAGATTCCCCAATCTCTGATCATGCCATGGTTATCATTCGAATACACCGCACTCAATTCCAAGATAGGGAATTTAGATGGCGCCTTAACAAAGCACTCTTAAGTGACCCAGTCCAATGTACCATCTTGAGTAAGGAATTGGACGCGTACTTTTCCTCCAATGACACCCCAGAGGTCTCTCCTGAAACTATTTGGGCGGCCCATAAAGCTGTAATAAGGGGGAAGATAATTCAAATCACCTCGAACCTTAAGCGTCAACGTAAGGCTGATCTCTTAAAATTGGAGTCGGATTTCCTTGAGCTTAGTAGAACCCACAAAAGAGGATTGACCTCCTCGTCCAAGGCTCCGTCTGAACCTGGCCCTAACGACCAAGGCTGAAAAACAGCTTCGCTGGTCGGGAGCCAAATTTAATGCTTCCTCGAACAAAATCGGGCCCAGACTGGCCTCGAAACTTTCCCCCACACAGCGTACCTTCAGGATCCCCAAAATCAGAACAGCACAAGGCACCTTATCCCAAAACCCGCAACAGGCCCTGAAATCTTTCCATAACCTTTATTCAAAACTGTATGACTTTGACCCCGCATCCCCTTCACGGGCGGTACAGGACTTTCTACACGATTTGCCCCTCCCACGCCTCAGCCGGGAACATAGGGATCTACTTGAAGACCCAATTTCGGAATTTGAAATGTTAAGTGTGATCAAAGCACTAAAGAAGGGTTCAGCTCCGGGTCCAGATGGGTTCTCCACAGCATATTACAAAACATTTGCAAACATCTTAGCACCGCATTTAAGCAAGTTTTACAATGCCCTGCAAAAAGGGGGGACTATTAAGAAGACTCTGAATCTAGCGTTTATTTCGGTCATTCCCAAACCGGGCAAGGACCATAGCAACGTGAGTAATTTTAGGCCTATTTCTCCCATTAATGTAGACCTTAAAATACTCACAAAGGTCCTCTCCAATAGGCTCTCACAATTTATTAGCGGGTATGTTCATAAAGACCAATCGGGATTCATTCCAGGGAGACAGGGCCCAGACCAGATTAGGGGAGCTATTGACCTCATCTCGCTGATGTGTTCCAGATGGGACGGTGCCCCCCCCCAGGAGACATTACTTCTTTCCCTTGACTTACACAAGGCTTTCGACTCCATCTCATGGCCCTGCCTCTTCGAAACCCTGCAGCGAAGGGGTTTCGGACCCAAATTTCTAAATATTCTGAACGCTCTCTACTCCTTCCCTGTGGCCTAAATTTGCCTGCCTGGTCACTACTCTGATCCTATATCTATTAAGCAGGGGACCCGGCAAGATTGTCCCCTCTCCCCCCTTATATTTGCGATAGCAATAGAATCCCTTTGCTATAGCGATTCAAGGTCACCCAGACATCCGGGGGGTACACTGCGGACCTATGGAGCACAAATGTGCGTTCTTTGCAGATGATATTTTGCTCTTCCTTACGTCACCGGTCACATCAGTTCCTAACGTCTTACAATTACTCCACAGATTCTCTCTGGCCTCCGGCCTCACGGTAAATCTCTCAAAATCTATGGCCCTTAACATTTCTATTCCACTCCCACTCTCAAAGCACTCAAACCCTCTTTCCCCTTCCAATGGTGTAAAACTTTGCTTCCTTACTTAGGGGTTTATATTACTTCGTCAATAGACACACTGTACCAGGCTAACTACCCCCCATGTATAGAAAGCTGAAGGCAGACTTGGCTTCATGGGATCTTCATAAGCTTTCCTGGTTAGGAAGGATTCATTCGGTCAAGATGACCCTACTCCCGAGAATCCTGTATTTATTTCGGTCTCTCCCCATACCCATTAACAAACCCCAATTGCTTAACTTACAATCCAGTATAATCAAGTTTGTGTGGGGCAAGAAAGGCTATAGCTGTGCGAGATCAATCCTTTACAGACAAAAGACGCAGGGCAGTTTGGCTTTACCAAACTTATGGAAATATTACCAAGCTGCTCAATTAGCCCAGTTCTCTGCGATCTATACCCGTGGTCCAAAACCTGATTGGATCCAGATAGAAAGGCAAGCTATGCCCCATCACACTCTTGACTATATTGTTTGGGGTCCTTTGAAATTTCAACCAGCAATTTTAGCACCCACCCTATCTCACTCGATTTGACTGTGTAGACAACTTTACCAACTTCCCTCCTTAGTCTCACCTATGAAACCTCTTACTCATCTGTATCACCATCCTCAGTTCTTACCTGGTCATGACATCAGGGCTTTCCAGTGGTGGACGAACAAGGGTCTATACGGAATTGGGAACTTTTTTACACCTTCAGGCCCAATGTCCCTCCCCCACTGTACAAAAAAACTAAAGATGCCGGCCACAGAACAATTTTGCTTCCTGCAGATTTCTCATTTTTTGAACTCCATGTGGTTGGACAAACGTGAACCCCCTTTCGTAACCCAGTACGAACAGTGGTGCTCCGAGATCTCGGAGATGAGAGGAGGCATTTCGATCATATACTCTGCACTCATGTCCTCGCCATAGAAACCTGACTACGCCTGGAAATGGGAACAAGACCTACAACTAGAATACTCCCCTAAGGCTTGGCATCAGATTTTTCGTAGATCTTTTGAAACCAGTGAGTTTATTGAACTAAAAAAAAACAGGATATACATCAAATCACATCAATGATCATATCAAAACAACAAACATCAACTAGGACCATGCATGCAAACAGTAGCAAAGCTGATTATACGTAGAATAAATGACATTGTAAGGACTCAGCGTGAAGTGGGATTTCTGCCGCTTAAGAGAATTCCAGCCAGAGGGAGGAATCGAGCAACTATAGACCAGTGAGTCTGACATCAATAGTAGGCAAATTAATGGAAACCCTATTAAAGGATAGGATTGTGGAACATCTTAAATCCCATGGATTGCAAGATGAAAAACAACATGGGTTTACTTCAGGGAGATCATGTCAAACAAATCTTATAGATTTTTTTGACTGGGTGACTAAAATAATAGACGGTGGAGGTGCAGTAGACATTGCATATCTAGATTTTAGTAAGGCTTTTGACACTGTCCCACATAGAAGACTTATCAATAAACTGCAGTCATTGAGCATGGACTCCCATATTGTTGAGTGGATTAGGCAGTGGCTGAGTGACAGACAACAGAGGGTTGTAGTCAATGGAGAACATTCAGAACAAGGTCATGTTACCAGTGGGGTACCTCAGGGATCTGTACTGGGACCAATTTTGTTTAATATCTTCATAAGTGATATTGCAAAAGGCCTCGATGGTAAGGTTTGTCTTTTTGCTGATGACACAAAGATATGTAACAGGGTTGATGTTCCTGGAGGGAAACGCCAAATGGAAAAGGATTTAGGAAAACTAGAAGAATGGTCAGAACTCTGGCAACTGAAATTTAATGTGGATAAGTGCAAGATAATGCACCTGGGGCGTAAAAACCCAAGGGCAGAATATAGAATATTTGACACAGTCCTGACCTCAGTATCTGAGGAAAGGGATTTAGGAGTAATTATTTCAGAAGACTTAAAGGTGGGAAGACAATGTAATAGAGCAGCACGAAATGCCAGCAGAATGCTTGGATGTATAGGGAGAGGTATAAGCAGTAGAAAGAGAGAAGTGCTTATGCCGCTGTACAGAACACTGGTGAGACCTCACTTGGAGTATTGTGCGCAGTACTGGAGGCCATATCTCCAGAAGGATATAGATACTCTAGAGAGAGTTCAAAGAAGAGCTACTAAACTAGTACATGGATTGCAGGAAAAAACTTACCAGGAAAGGATAAAGGACCTTAACATGTATAGCTTGGAAGAAAGAAGAGACAGAGGGGATATGATAGAAACATTTAAATACATAAAGGGAATCAACTCGGTAAAGGAGGAGAGCATATTTAAAAGAAGAAAAACTACCACAAGAGGACACAGTTTTAAATTAGAGGGGCAAAGGTTTAAAAGTAATATGAGGAAGTATTACTTTACTGAGAGAGTAGTGGATGCATGGAATAACCTTCCTGCAGAAGTGGTAGCTGCAAATACAGTGAAGGAGTTTAAGCATGCATGGGATAGGCATAAGGCTATCCTTCATACAAGATAGGGCCAGGGACTATTCATAGGATTCAGATATATTGGGCAGACTAGATGGGCCAAATGGTTCTTATCTGCCGACACATTCTATGTTTCTATGTTTCTATGTTTCTATGAGACCTGGAGGTCTCAACTCCCAGTGTCCGGACACCGAACCCATCTGTCCCAGATCTTGGTGAACTTGGCCAGACTACCCCTATTTCTATACATAAGTTTATGGTATGGGATGACATTATTGACTGCAGCCTTCCACTCCCCAAACACAGGTGGGGAGTCCCTCATCCACTTTCTGGCAATAAGTTTCCGAGCTATAAACAAAGTAGACTGTAGGAAAGCGAGCATGCTTTTGTCCATTTCTACATCTGGGTAGATACCCAGCAGGCATTGTCTAGGGATCAGCTGGACCGGGGAGCCCATCCTGTCATGAAGGAATGTGACAATCTGTTTCCAGTACCCCTGGAGCTGGGGACAGCTCCAGAGGAGGTGGAAAAAAGTGCCCTCACTCTCTCCGCACATTGGGCAATTAGGTGACAGTTCAGGCCTGTATCTTTGGATACCAGAGGGAGTCAGATATGTTCGGAGGAAGAGGAATGTCAGACAGTTTGGGGGATACTGTCTTGCATGTCCCCAAGGCGTCATCCCACTCATCGTCTTCTATAGCGCCCACGTCAACCTCCCAGGGGGTTTTAGCAGCGTAAGCAATGACTGTGGAGCTGGGGGTGTGAAGTTCAGCATAGAGAATAGAGATCAGGTGTTGGGGATTTGTGCTCTTGATGAATTCGATCATGGACGGGGTCTCTAGGGGGGGAGGGGGGGAACTGAGCTCTGAATGCGTGCCTGATCTGATAGTAGCGGAAGAGCATGGATTTCGGGAGGGAGTTGGCGGAGCTCAAGTCATCGAAGGAACGTATGGTGTCCCCATGGAGTAAGTGCGAGAGTAGGTATATTCCCTTTCCACACCAGAGCTCAGGGTCCGATATAGAACCGAACTCCGCCAAATTCCCGTTATGCCACAGGGGGGTATGGGTGTGTAGAGCTGGGTACTTCATTTTAGTCATGACAACCTCCCAGATCCTACTATAGTGGTACAGCATAGAATCAGTCTCGCCCGGGCCCCGGGAGCCCCGCACCCCTCGGAGTATCGCAGTCAGGGGTTCTACAGTCAGCTGGGTCCACCTGGGGCAAAGGAGGAGGAGGAAGCGGGTCCTGTCGGATTTGTCTATATAAAATAGGTGGGACAGTTGAACGGCCAAGTAATAGAGATTAAAGTCAGGCAGAGCTACTCCGCCTAGGTTAGAGGGATTTTTAAGCTTACGCCAAGAAAGCTTGTGCCTATTCTGACCCCACACGAAGGCCTTAAGGAGGGATTCCATTTGCATAGAGATCTTTAAGGGCAGGTAGACCGGGGAATGCCACAACACGTATAGTATTTTTGGGAGCAGAACCATTTTTATAAGATTCACTCTCCCCATGACTCCCAGGGGCAGTTTCGCCCAAACCTGGGTTTTGGCCTTGATCAGGGCATATAGAGGTTGGATATTGTCTTGGACGTAGTCCCGGGGGTTGGAAGTAACCAAGACCCCTAGGTATTTGATCCTCGACACCCGTTGTAGGGGCAAGGGTGTAGATCCCCGGGGCGAGGGAGCGCCATCTAGGGGTAGTATTTGTGATTTATCCCAGTTCATTTGTAGACCAGAGTATTTGCCGAAGCGTTCTATCAGGGACAGGGCCTCAGTAAGGGATACGTCTGAGTCCGCTAGGTACAATAGTGTGTCGTCAGCATACATACTGAGTTTTTCGGTCAGGGGTCCCATCTGCAGTCCCTCTATGTCAGGGTGGTTTCGAATGGCGATGGCCAGTGGCTCGGCCGCTAAGGCGTACAACAAAGGAGAGAGCGGACAACCCTGCCTCGTCCCCCTAGTCAACGGGAACGGTGCAGAGGTCCCGCCGTTCGCCAGGATTTTGGCAACCGGGGCGCTGTACATCAGGCGAACCCATTTAATAAACCCCGGGCCAAACCCGAACCTCTCTAGGCAAGCCCAGAGAAAGCTCCATTCCACAGAGTCAAAAGCTTTGGCCGTGTCCAGCGTCACCACCACCCTGCGTCCCGAGTTCTCATGCCGTGCTTGTATATTCATGTATAGTATACGAAGGTTGAAGGAAGTGTTCTTGCCGGGCATAAACCCAGTCTGGTCTTCGTGTATCAGGGACAAAATGACCCGATTCAGTCGGAGAGACATGACCTTTGCCAGTATTTTGATATCTACCTGTAGGAGCGAGATCGGGCGGTACGACTCCGGGAACCTGGGGTCGTTGCCCGGTTTGGGGATCAGTACAATGAGCGCCTCCGTCATAGACATAGGCAGTCTGTCTTCTTCGAACATGGCATTGAACAACTTCAGTAGCTGCAGCAAGAGAAGTTCGAAAAACTGGGCATAGAATTCAATGGGTAGACCATCGGTGCCCGGAGACTTGGACCTGGGGAAGCCAGACACCGCCTCTGCAATCTCATCCCCCGTTATCGGAGCCTCCAACCCCGCCACCTGTTCCTCCGTCAGTCTAGGAAACTTCACAGTGTCAAGTAGTACATGCATGTCAGTGTAACGCTCCGGCGTTTATTTGTGTGGTGTGGATTTGCAGCTGCGGAAGTTACACTCAGTAGTCATGTAGAGATGTGTTGAACTACCATATCCAACTCTCAAGACTCATCATTGTGCATCAGCCTGTCTCAGCAAGCACATACACAGACACAGACACTCATTAAAGATGTTCCTGGAGTGATATGTTTATATGTGAAAGTATAGAGGTGATACTGAGGGGACAGGCGTGGATAGTGATAGCAATGGTAAGAGGTAACAGATGGTGATAGTAAGCACTTAGGATAGCAATCATGTACAGGTACAGGTGGTAGTGAAGAGCAGATGGAGTGTACAGGAGATGCTAGGCTAGTGCAGTGACAAGATGGTAATAGGCTCAAGAGCTTGCAATCTAAGTAGCGGTGCAGATGATAGATGTAACAGTATAGTTCTTAGAGTAGCAATAGTCTTTAGTAAGCAGAGTAGTAGTGAAAGTAGATTAGGAAGGTATTCCCCTGTGGGGTACTTATCACTGGTAGGTTTGTAAGGAGAGGGTTCCGGCGCTGAGGTAATGATCTTGTAGCGAGATACAAGATGTTGTAGCAAGTCTTCGGTCAATCCAGGTATTAGGGAATAGCTGGAGGATTCGGCAGCGTTAGGTAATGCTGTAGCAAGCGGTTTGCACGAACACATGTGAGTGAATGCCGGCGGTTGAAATAGCCGCTCAGAGCGGCACTCACTGATGAGGTCATGGAATTTAAAGGGACAGGTACTAGATGCGTTCCACCTATCTATATGGTGGAACGTAATGTACAAATAATAGGCTGGAAGGGTATCGCAGGTACCAGGATCTTACAGTCAGTTAGGTCACTGGAGGTTCTAGTCTTGTAGAGATCCGCGAAGAAGGAGCGGAATCTATCCGCCACCTCTGAAGGGTCAGTGACAAAGTCCCCTGCCTCTATCTGTAGAGAGATAACCACTGGGGGTCGGTCTTCACAATGGACTAGATACGCCAGCAGTCTCCCGGCCCGCTCCCCATGTTCAAAAATCCTCTGGCGTTGGAAGAACAATTTGTTAGTGGCCTGTTCGAGCTCTATTTGGGCAACCACCCCCGTTAACGATCTCAGGCGCTAAGCCCCAGTAGCGGAAGGGTCCGCCAAAAAGGCAGCCTCCGCCTCCTGAAGGTCCGTCACTGCAGCGGAGTTCGCCTTGCAGGATTTTATCTGAGATTTCAAGGTAGCAAGTGCATGTAGCTTGAAAGCCTCCCACACCGCAAGGGGAGAGGCGGTGTCCGCATTTTCGTTGAAGAATCGTTCCCACCGGGTGTCGAGCGAGGCCTCCTCCGGCAGCAGAGACAGCCAAAGCGGTTAAAGGCGCCACACCAGGGGGGACCTGGCGTGAGGCAACCCAATCGAGACCCAATAAGGGCTATGATCCGACAAGGATCTGGGAAGGAAGCCCGCCGACACCAGCCTAGGAAGGAGGGTGGTTGAGATAAGGATCAGATCGATACGGGACATTGTGTGGTGGGTAGTAGAAAAACAAGAGAATTCCTGTCGCAGGGGAAATTTAGCTCTCCACGTATCCACCAGACCCACACTCTCAAGCAGACGTGTGAATCTAGTGGAGGTAGGGGAGCCGTCTAGACGGGGGCTCGTCTGCACCCTGTCCAGGGTCGGGTTCAGGACGTTATTAAAGTCTCCGAGCCAGACCGCTGGCGTGCCCGGGTGCTGGGCCATGTAGGATAGCCCCTCCGTAACCACAGGCATCGCAAACGGTGGGGGCACGTAGAATGCCAAAATCAGCCAGGGTTCACCATATATTAAAACATACAGGAAAACATACCCTCCCTGAGGATCAACCCGAGACCCCTGCAGCTGGAAATGGACATGTTTGGAAACAAGCACCGCCACCCCCCGTGAGTGGGAAGTGTGGGCAGAGTGGTATATCCAGCCTATCCAAGGGCGTTTAAGCGATAAGTGTAGGCTGCCCTCCAGACGAGTCTCCACCAAGATCAGTATATCAGGTCTATGCTTTTTTAAAGTAGTGAAGGCCGCAGAGCGTTTAACCTTATCTCGCAGACCTCTGACGTTCCATGTTAGTAACTTAATGGCAGCCATAGTGGGAAACTTTGCAAAGGTCTCTGAGCGCTATCAGGTGTCTCGGGAGAAATCCCGTCACGTGATGATCCGGAGTGCGGACATGGTGAAAAAGGTGACCCCATCTGGGAGACACACCATGTCGCAGCCGGGCCCTCACTGAGGGAATAGGTAAAAACACAGCTTGTAAATAGGTAATGAGCATGCACAGTCCAATAAACAATAGCAACAAAAAACAATTTAGAAAATGTCCCGTCCCCCCACCCTGCCCTGCACCAACCCCAACTTGTGCGGGCATAATGTTCCAAACAACACAAAAACATGGCCCCCGTTACAGCCAGCAAAAAACAGGCAAAGGGAAGAGAGTCCGCTTGTAAGGCAGTATACCGTGACCCCCATATCTGCACAGCGTGCAGTGCAGTGCCAGCAAGCAGGTACTGGGTGAGGTGGAGAATGAGGGAGGTCAGCAGGAGCATATCAAAAATAAAAGGGGGGACTGGCTCAACAGGGGCCGCGCACCTTGCCCCGGCAGGTGCTGGGGGCGAAACAACGCTGGCCAGCTTGCGGCGGACCACTCTCGGGGCACGAGGCATGGTGACTTGTAGCTAGGCTCCCATGCTCCGTCAACTGTCTTCGAATAAGAGACCCTCACAGCCAGAAGAGGAGAAGAACCACAGTTCAGCTGCAGGAGGGCAATGGTGATAGACAAGGTTGTCCCGACATAGGCAGGGAAAGGGGATCAGCATCAGGATAAAAAGGAGGGGGGGGAAACAGCTACAGTCTGGGCCGTACTCACAGTTGCGGTGAAAAAAAACGGTGCGGGAAAAGGGTTCAGGAGAAGGCATCAGGTTTCTGAGAAACAGGAGACCCCGGGTCAGTCTCGGGTCTCGAGCTGTTCCAGCCACGCTATGGCCGCTTCGGGATCCTCGAAAAAGTGTACCCGATCTCCTCCCTCGACCCGGAGCCGAGCGGGTAGTATAACATTGCATACTTGTAGTTTTTAATCCGGAGCCTGCGCTTAGCCTCCATGAAGTTCTTCCTCTTCCTTTGGACTTCAGCCGAGTAGTCCGGGAATATTGCAACCCTGCCGTTACCAATCGGGATATTCCCTTTCTCTCTTGCCAGGCGGAGTATCGTGTCTCGGTCCCTATAATTCAGAAACTTGGCTATGAATGTTCGGGGGGGTGCTCCCTGAGGTGGCGGGCGGCCCGAAAGGCGGTGGGCCCTCTCCACCACGAATGTGGGGGAGAACGACTCCCGGCCGTATGTCTGCGTCAGAAGATTTTCCAAATAGGTGGAGGGGTCCCTACCCTCCGAACCCTCAGGGAGGCCAATAAATCGCAGGTTGCAGCGCCTCAAACGATTCTCCATGTCGTCTTGTTTGGAGAGGATCTGGGAGACCTGATCCTGTAGGCGGGCAGTGGAATGTTGCAAGGAATGCAAGGAATCCTCCAGCCCCCCGATTCGGTGCTCAGTTTCAGCAACCCTCTCCCGCAACTGCTTCATGTCTTGTCGGATGAGCGATATGTCCACCTTGACTTCATCTATTTTGGAGGTCAGGGTGGCCTGGCATGCCGAAATCGCCTCCAGGACAGTTGCTGTATCAGCTCCTCCCACCGGTCCTGCGGTTGTGTCCGGGCCGGCGCCATCTTGGATTTGAGCCGCCTCGGTTTGCCGGCGATATTTGTCCAATTTAGCCACCGCTTCGGTGGGTTTCTTCGGCGGCGACATTGCCTGCAGGTAGCCGGGTGTGGACCGGAGGGAGTGGCCGTTCGTGGCGGGCTGAGAGGGTGTAGGATTAGAGTAAAAGGATAGTCGGTTGACGGAGCTCCAGCTACTCACGTCTCACCGCATGCTGCGCCAGGCCACGCCCAGATCTAGTCGTAGATCTTTTAAAGGCATAATTAACAGCACCCTCATTGAAACTAATGTCAAGATACTCACACGTTGGTATTTGGTTCCGACCCGCCTGCCGATTATGTTTCCTAACTCCTCCCCCCTGTGTTTTCGGGGGTGCGATCACCAGGGCTCCTTCTTACACACATGGTGGTATTGCCCCAAAATCAGATCATTCTGCAATAAATTCTTCCACTTGCTACGGCTAGTCACGGGTCTCCAGATTCCCCAATCACCGCAGCCGGCATTGCTCCATGAATTTGCCCATATATACCCCAAAAACCTGTCAACCCTAATGTTCTTTATGCTACTAGGAGCGATTATGACCCAGGAAAAGATGGTTGCCATTTTCCAGGATCGGGTAACAAAGTTTAAGAGCGTTTGGGATCCCTGGGCTCGATATACCCACGTTACGTTGTGACCCCCCCTTTTTTTTTGTTGTTATATCATATGGATCCTCCCGGTGACCTTCCTTTCCCACCCTCCTTTCTTCCCCCTGCTGCCTCTTTCTTTACCTTCCCTGCTGGTCTCTTCCCTCTTTCCCCCTGTTCCCCCTTTCATTCCTTATGGTCCTTCACCGCTAGCTTTGGTCTTCCCTAATCCTCCTCCCAGGGTCTCTAGCACTTCTCAGTATTTAACACGTTGAAGGGTGCTCCTTTGCCTTGTGGGGCGCTGTCCCTCTCCGGTGTTCCTCCTGGTCCCCAAATGTGTTGCAACCCTATGGGTGCTTGGGGTCAGGAACCTACTCACCAGTGCAGCTTGCTGAATTTTTCCTTTTTTCCTATTTTTGTGGTTTAAAAACTATAGGCTCCTGGGAGGAAATAGGGATATTCCGAGTTATGTTCAGGATATATTTTACTAAGCTGAAGCATAAGCCACCTACTTGATTGATGTTATCACTCTATTAAGTTTTGTCATATTTGCGGCCTGCTCCTCAGGCTCTTATACCATACCTTGTTTCCTATCAAGGTTAGTCTTTGTTCTGTTTCACCAATTGTTTATACCATGCTTTCGTACTGCTATTGTTATCTTGTCACTTCTTTTGATGACTGTTTGGGCTGTTTGCAATTTTTTCCTTTATGCTCATCAATAAAAACGATTGAAAATTTAAATATAACTGTCCTATGTTATGAGTATAATAAGCAACCTGTGCTTTTTCATGAGAAGAAAAGGCATTGTGTGGAGCTATCTCCATATAGACAGGGAACAAGAAGTTAATTTCCCATGGTATCTTGAAAGATCATGTGGCTCTATTGGTGTATAAGGAAAGCAAAGTTACACATCCTTATAAAAACTATTGCTCAAAAACCTGAGAATTATCTATAGTTTAAACATTTATACATGTAGCCTTGGTTGTATAAAATAAAACTCTATATTTACAGTTTAGGGTAAATAATATGCCCTTATTCACTTTAGGCCAATAAAGTCCAGCCAGGGTGGGATACTTCTCTGTTTGCAGGACACGGCTCAGACAGCAATGTGTGCTTGCTGACACATAGCTGGACTTTTCATGTGGCTGAGATAGAGTCTCTAATCCAATCTGGTTGTACCCCCATATGCTGGTTTTGCTTTGGGGTCTCGGATCTTGTTGGGAAGACTGTTTTGCGGCGGGAACTTTGGGACCACCTTCCCTTCTTCACCTTCACTTCTCTGCTGCCAATTTTCTGATCCTCTGCATTTAAAATCTTGATTTTTAGATTTTTCATTGGCTTTGATAATGTGATTACAAGACATCTAATACCCCTGAAGAAGGAATATCATTCTGAAACGTGTTGGGTTTTGCCTTGTATTGCATATACTCACTTGTGAGCCACTGTATATCATATCAAGCCATGCATGTTTTATATATGCCTTTTGCCAGTTTGTTGTGTCTACAATCAATTTAATACCAATTTCTTTATGTCATTTTGTCATCACACCATTATGTTTTTTGATATTTTAATGAGTATTTAATAAAAAATAACAATTTTTAATATTTCACCTTACATCTATAGGTCTGGAGCAGGAAGTTTGGTTAACTTCTCCTCCACTGAATGCTGGGGAGGAACCTACTACGTGGTTGGTTGATAGACACCAGACGGCTCTGGAAAACAATCAATAATGCTTTTGGGAGGTAGGATTGCAGTGGCTGAGCTGCAGGCAGAGCAGCAGAAGAATAATTCAGAGATGTTTAATGATGGTTGGAAACACTGCTCTACATGCCCAGGCCACTCCTACATATGGCTGACCCCCCACGATGGTGGCCCTGCATGTGGCCTGGAAGCCCCAGCCCGGTGTACCTTATGACCAATGCGAGCCTGCTGCCCAATGCTGGAAGAACAGGGGAAGGAAGCGTATTGTGATTTGGTCATCTATATTTTTACTTAAAATGTTGTTTTAGTGTATTATTAGGATATCCATAAATTTTAATTAAAATTTATTTTTTTTCCAATTATATCTTTATTTCTTTAAATTCAGTTACAAGAATATATGATCAATACCTTTTTACATCTTAATAACCAAAATCATAATATACACAACAACTGTTTCCCATATACGGGACTAATTTCTTCCTATTATTCTGTAACCAAACCCAAATCTCCCATTTTCATTATCTTTTCCCTCCTTCTCCCCTTCCCCAGTCCCCCGGGGTCCAAACAATACACCGAAAAAAAATAAAATAATAGTATTGATAATAATAAAAAAGTAAAAATTTTCTCTCTTCTTCCCCTCTCCTCCTCCCCTCCCCTCTCCTTCTATTGTTTTTGTTTATCTATTTTCTACAAACTGCTGAACTGTTTCTTGTTCTATAAGTTCCGATTGACCTTCCTCTGATTTGGTATAATTTTTCCATTGTTTCCATTTCTCCTCATATTTATCATTTTGTTGACGCGAGTATAATACTAATTTCTCCAAATTGCTTATCTCTTCCACTTTCCTCGCCCACATGTTTATGTTAGGTGGCTCGATATCTCTCCATCTAAGGGATATACATAACTTTGCTGCATTTACTAGATGAAGCATAATCGAGTTTCTATAGTTTTGCACCGGTTTACTAGGGGCGTGTAGCAGGAAGAGGGACGGTTCTTTGGGGAGGTTATCTTTCATAATCTTCTGTGTTATCCTCCAAATCTGTTCCCAAAACCCCTCTAGTTTCGAACATGTCCAGAATATGTGAAACATTGTCCCTTTCTCTGTCCCACATCTCCAACAGCGGTCAGTATTTGATACAGAAATTTTATTTAATTTAACTGGGGTATAATACCATCTGGTAAAGATCTTGTAATTTAGTTCTTGAGTTTTAACGCACATTGAGGTTGAAAATACTGACCGTATTATTTGATTTTCTTGTTCTGTTGAAAATGTGATGCCCATTTCCCTCTCCCATTCCTTCAGAAACGGTAATTTGCGCCTTTCAACTGGTAACATTATCAAGGAGTATAATTTAGATATTGTATGTTCCAGAATCCCCTTCTGGATACATAAT